>NC_081406.1:183072269-183372269 GCF_030272615.1 Cryptomeria japonica | reverse complement strand
CTGGTCCATGGATTTAACTCTAAATCTCTTTTTTCTTGTTTGTGTTCTAAAAAAATAAAAATTGGAGGAGGACTATTCATTGTTGTTGTGTTTTTGGATATAATTGCATAATTTTTGTTGTATTAACGTTTTGGATCACACTCCATGATCTATTATCAGGATGAGAGAGATGCACAAAGAAAAGATGATGGATCATGGAGTGTGATCCGAAACGTTGATGTAAAAAAAGTTTACATAGTTATATCCGGAAACACAACAACAATCATTATGGATTGTGGAAATCTAATGTCTCAGGATTATTTATTCTTTTTAGTTAAGAGTCAAGGACTGGGCAAGTCTATGTAGTCATTAGACTACACATTTGGCTGATTAATAATTAAAAAATAATAGTTTTTTTTTAATTTTCAGTTAATTAATAAAAAAACGTCAAATGTGCAGTCTCATGACTGCATATACAAGAGTCAAGGACCAAGGGGTATCCATTCCCCCAAATTAGATGGGCACAATCCCGACCTCATATCATATGACCTTTCAATATTCTTGATTTATAATGGATGATATATAAGATTGTCTCCATAACAGTATATAATTATAAATTTATAAGTATGATTGATAGTGTTTTCTAATATGATTGAGTAAAAACTTTTAGATCAATTTTTTAAATTATTGCAATGAATTATATTTTGATTTTTTATTTGAAAAAATGTATTTTTATATAATAAAATGAATCTATTTTGTAAAATTAGAGTAGTTTAATAATACATCATATTTTCCATTTAGAATATTTAATGGTGAAATTTGTATATTCGTATTATTATTTATTTTTACTTCTGTTGGAGAGTTTTATATCAAATTCATAGTATGGATTAACTATTTGATATGGGAACATAAGTATTCAGCTGAAATTTTTTTAAGAGAGTTAAGGATTGAGGGATGTCCATTTGAATCTCCCTGATACCATTGGCAACCTCTCACAGCTGCAGTACTTGGAGTTGTGGAAGTGTACTAATTTGAATAATCTTCCTGATGTTAGGGTTTCTAGCAGATCCGAAGCAAATATGAACTAACAATTATATGCAGATTTAAATACAAAAGATAAAGAAATAAAATAGGACACAGCGGGGGCTGCCGCCCCTGAACCCTCGCAGCGGGCTTCGCCCGCTTTCCCGGGGCCCGGCCCAGCCCTGGACCCCGGCGAGGATATGTGCTGCTTTGCTGATCAGTCGCCACTGATACCATTGGTAACCTCTCACAGCTGCAAACTTGAATTTAAGTGAGTGTACTAACTTGAATGAACTCCCTGATACAATTGGCAACCTCTCACAGCTGCAGAACTGAAATGTAAGTAAGTGTACTAATTTGAATGAACTCCCTGATACCATTGGCAATTTCTCTCAACTGCGGAACTTGGATTTGACTGGGTGTTTTAACTTGAATGACCTCCCTGATTCCATTGACAACCTCTCACAGCTGAAGAACTTGAATTTGATTGGGTGTTTTAACTTGAATGTCCCCCCTGACACCATTGGCAACCTCTCACAGTTACAGAACTTAGATGTGAGTGAGTCTGCTAACTTATATGAACTCCCTTATACCATTGGTAACCTCTCACAGCTGCAGATGTTGAATTTGAGTCAGTGTTATAACTTGGAAAACCTCCCAGATACCATTGGCAACTTCTCACAGTTGCAGATTAAAATTAAATAACCTTCCTGATACTATTGGCAACTTCTCAGAGTTGCAGATTTTAGATTTAAATGGATGCAAAAAAAAATTAAATACTCTCCGTGATACCATTGGTAATCTCTCACAGTTGCAGAATTTAAATTTAAATGGATGTAAAAAATTGAATAACCTCCCTAATACCATTGGCGACCTCTCACAGATGCAATAACCTCCCTGATACCATTTCACAACTGCAGCACACCCATTTACTTGGGTGAAAATTTTGTTTATAATAACTTGAATAACCTTTCAACCTCCCTAATACCATTTCACAACTGCAGCACACCCATTTACTTGGGTGAAAATTTTGTTTACCTCCATGATATAATTGGCAACTTGTCACAGCTGCAGCAACTTTATTTAGAACGCTGTCCATTGCTACCATCGGCAACCTGTCACTAACTCTGGAGAGTTCCATTGAGACATTCTTTATCCATAAAATATTAAATATATATTTTCCATAAAATTGGGTGCTGAGAGTATTAAATTGATTCTGTAAGTAGGCTCAATTTTCTTGTAAGGCCAACTGTATGAACAGAGAATGCACCTGTAATGAATCTGCACCTTGCACATCTTGTTATTTGAGTTTAGTGATTGCTGTGTTAATTTTCCTTTAAAAATTACAATCCACCTAGCAAATATTATATCGCACTTATTATTAGTTGCTGTTAAGAATAAATTATGAGAAAATTAATTTTAGTTTAAATATTTTATAAATTATTTTAGTATTTATTTATTTATTTTTAATTTCAATTTTATATATTAAATATTTTGAAATTTGAAATTTTAATTTATATATTAGTTATACCTTCTTTTCTTCATTGTATAATATGTCGTTAATGGTTCTTTTAATTTACTTGTTTTAAATTTGGTTTTCAAAGAATACTACAATTTATTATGTAACAAAGTCTCATTGATTTCAATCTTCTATTAATTTATGATACTAGCATATATTAGATGTAGCATATATAAAACATGTTCAGAGATATTCTTTTGAGATGTTTATTTTTATCAAATTTTTAAGGTGTAATAAATAATCTCTCATATATATATATATATATATATATATATATATATATATATATATATAAGCGAGGTAGAAGAGTAGATGATTACTTGACTGCATATTAATTCTATTGTATTGATGCAGTTGTTAGACAACTTAGATAATCGGTGAACAACTGAGAGGCAGGGAGGGGGGGAGGGTTAATCAGTTGTTAACAGATTATAAACTTTAAGTATTAAACCAAATACCAGAATATCAAATATAACAGTTAAGCACAAATATAAATCATAAAACATTTACCAACCATCCACAAAAGATAACACCAAGATTTGTACGTGGAAAACCCGGTAAAGGGAAAAACCACGGTGGGAAGCCTACCCACAGTCAGATAATACTTCTGCAGTAAGTATGTGATTACATAAAGAGGGGCCTGCACATGCATAAAGACCAACAACCTAGACTGCACTTCTCATCACAAAAGGAGCCTCACTGACTACAAAATAAATCCAGATTACAATCTAGAAAGAAGAGTGAACTACAAGAATAGCATCTCCTATGTTTGAATACAGTTCTGGTTAAGCTCGGTACTGGAGGTCTTAAACCTCTTTCACCAACCCAATTCGATCACCTATGATCAACCAAAACCTCTGCATACGATTACGACCTTATTCGCACACAGATAATCCTATATCCCAAAAACCCATGAATATGCCTGTGATTTACAAAGAGATCTTACATTATATTTATACCAACCTGGGACCTAAACAATTAGGTCGGCCACCTAAAAGATAATATAATAAATTCATAACATAAACTCGCAATCCAATGATCAACCAAGTTGGCCTAAGACCAAAACAACACAATCCAATCAATAGATCCAACCGGAAACGCATCAGGATCATCCACCAACGCGTTACATAAACCGATCCATAACCTAGCCAAATAAGATAGCATTAGGTCTAGACCCAAATCCAACACCACTGATCAACAGAAACACAAACAAGATAACCATCAACATCCCGAAAAAGCCATCTAGAAGTCGTGCCAACACCACTTATCACATGCATCAAAAGATCTTCAACAAAGCTCTACCGGTAAAACCCTTACCGATGACCAAAAGGCTTATTAGAACAAATGATAGCTCCTGAGTCATCAATTCTTGAACCAACTGATCGTGATACACATCTGAATAGCATGAATGACAAATCCAAACCAATTCCACAAATCGAAGCATGTCAGATCAATATCATAATCCAACCGCTTTACCTGAAGCTGATAAACAACTAAAATAGTTGGTGTTGCCATCAATGACAAAACATCAATGCAACACAATCAATTCCTCGAATTTGCCAACAAAAGTATGTTAATTTTCACATATCATACATGTTAGTGTAAACAAGGTTATTATCAAACAATTTAGGACTAGGTTTGACCTTCTCACACTTAGTTTAAGTTTACTTAGGTTAGTTGAGTTAGTTGTCTGACCTCATGTGGTGTAGACATGTGTCCTCCATTGTGGAGACACTTTGTGCATACACAATTTCCACTTGCTCATACACTTGTCAAGTGAGCTACAAGTGTTGCATGCTTGGAGAGTTAGTCAGTGGTTGTGTCCAACCATCTCACCTCCTTCTCCTTGCCTACCTATGCAGGGGTTTGTTCTCATGAACATTGAGCAATCTCAATACACTAGATTGACTTCATTCATTTGTGTTGCTTGTTTATTTCTTAGATTCTGGAAATCATTTCAATACCCATAAAAAAAAGATAAATGATCATCCTAATTTTAATGGCTAAGGTACTTCTCACTTTTGAACCCCAATGCAAATGGTGATAATTTTTTTTTTTATAAATTTTTTATTAAAGAAAGCAAAATAGTGAATTACAAAGAAGTGAAGAACAACAAACTAGAAAACAACATCTGATAAGTAGTTGTACTTTACAACAACTCTAATAAAGAAGTTGAACAAACAAGGAGGTAACAACAGTAACTACATCATAAACTACGACAAAATTACAACACAACTGAAAATACAAAGGCTAGAACTAACAACAAAACTAAAAATACAAAGGCTATAACTAACAACAAAACTGAAAAGTTTTTCTCTTCCATACGAAATAGTCGTGTCATGTTTGATCTCCATTATTCCCGATATTGATGTGTAACTATTGAAGAAGACCATGAATTTTTCCATCTTGTGAGGTGATATTCCAACTTTTTTGTAGAGACTCTAATTGGAGAGACAAATTGGCACAGATCATATGAAACTCAATTTGCAAAGGAAGGATTGAATTAGAGAAAATAGCATTGCATTGGAGTTTCCAAATACATTTGAGAATCACTTGTCTGCAAGTTTGGGAGATAATATCAAAGGATGAAGAAGCACTGAGGAGAGCTGACTTCCAAGGTCATGTGTGAGGAAACAAGGTAGGCAAGGCAATGAACAAAGAGTTCCAAAGTTTTTTAGCATGAGAGAAAAGCCAAAAGGCATGTTTAATAGTTTCTACCTTGGCACAAAAATGACAAGTGGGTGGAGGATGAACAAACTTAAGACGGTTACCAATATGTAGTTTAACATGAAGTACTTTCCATTCTAAAAGCTGAGATTGTGCATCAGCTTTGGACTTCCATATTTGGAGCCTTAGTTTATTCCATTTGGAATGGAGGAAAGAATGATGCCACATTCTATTAAGATGAGGTGAGATGGCAATATGAGGAAGGAGTTGCTTGTATATGGTTTAGACGGGGAAAAGTGGATTCTAGGAGTAGTAGGCCATCTCCAATCATTCAAAATAAATGCATGACAATCGAATGATAACAAACTATAAAGTTTAGGAGTAACCAATTGTTGAATTTCAATAAGAGGCTACTTATTAGACGCTGAGAGGTGGAATTGGGTCTTAAGAAGAGTCCATGATTTCCATTGGAAGGTGGAAGGATCCCATAGATCCCGAAATTCTTGAATACCTTTTTTAAATAAGTGTTTTCCTTTGAACCTGCTAAGAGTGCCTAAGGGTTTGCAATTTTGTTGAATCAGTCGGTTCCAGTAAATAGAGGAATAAGGAAAACTTAGCCCATGGCTAAGAGACTTATCAAACCAGATTATCCTTGTTGAACTGATTTGCCATGCTTTTTAGATAGATTTGAATGGTGTTGAACCATGAGTTTTAAAAAAAGGGGCTAGAAGAATCTTGTCTTTCCAGCTAACATGCCCCCAAAAATGGTCAGCAAGGGCAATTTGTATGCGAAATTTAATTAATTCCTTCCAAGGAGCATCTCCATCCGATGCTCTAATAATCCATTTAGTTGTTAGGTAGATTCCTTAAGTGAATGGATCAATGATTCCTAGCCCTCCCTTATCCTAAGGATGTATACAATGCTGCCAAGAAGTAATAGGAAGTCCCTTTTTGTTTCCCCATTTGGCCCATAAAAAGTTTCTGATAAGTTGAATTAATTGCTTATAGCAATTTTTAGAAGGCAACCAACATAAGGATATATAAACATGACTAGCAAGCAAGATTTTATTTGCCACTTGAATCCGCCCAACCATAGATAAGAATATATTAGTCCAATTCAAAAGTTTGTCCTTTATTTTGTTCATAAACCAATTCCACATATCTCTTAGAGAGATTTCCAACTCCAAAAGGATACCAAGATATCTGGTAACCGTACCATGCTTTGTTTCATTCCATTCAGTAGGAATCCATGGTGGGCGGAGATGAGAACAAGACATAATAAATTATGTCTTGTGCATAGCCAATTTGGATCCGGATATGATACAAAATACGTCCAAGGTATCCAAAATATTAGCCACCTCTTCAGCAAAATTTTGGATAAAGAACAAACTGTCATTAGCGAAGTGTGAGTTTAGGGAAGTGGCATTATTAGGTAATGAGATGCCATGAATACGTTTATTAGCCTTCGCATGATGGATTAGATAGCCAAGAGCATCAACAAACAAGGACATACAAGAATGGGGCAAGAGGACAACCTTAACGAATAGATCAAGTTGAAGAAGGAATTGAGAAGAGAGGGAGCCATTAATTGCTAATCTAGCATTAGCATCTATGAAGAGCATTTTGATGCGATCACAAATTTTAGGACCAAATCCCAACCATTTCAACATGTTAAGGATGAAGGGCCATCGAATGCGGTCATATGCTTTGTCAAAATCAAGCTTGACAACAAGATAATCTTAGGCTATTTGTTGAGCCCTTTCAATTGTTCCCAAGCCAACACAAGATTGTCAACGATGAATCTTCCTCCTAAGAACCCTGTTTGTTCTGGACGCACTATCCTTTGAGTAATGGGTTTGATTCTTCGAGCCAATGCTTTGGCTATAATTTTGTAGGAAGTATTAAGCAACGTAATGGGTCTCCAACCAGCACAAAATCACCATCCTTGCCTTTAGGAATGAGTTTAATAAGGCCTTGATTAATGATTGGTCCTAAAGTACCAGTTTCAACTCCTTCAAGATACGCATAATAGAAGTCTTCTCGAATGTAAGGCCACAAAGCATGATAGAAATCAATAGGAAGTCCATTCATTCTAGGGCTTTTTTTAGTGGCCATGCTATGAAGTGCTTTATCAATTTCTTCTATTGAAAGAGGCTTGCCAAGAACGTTACTATATAATTCATCAATTTCGCAAGGAATACACCCTACCACACTCTCCTCCACAAGGGAAATAAGGGGATCATCCACTATGTCATCATTGAAAAGCTGTTTGAAGTAATCCAAAAAAGTTTGCATGATGTTTGCATGGTTAGTTTGTGGAATTCCATTAGTAGATTTGATGACAGAAATCTATCCCTTTTTTATGTTTATGTTTCAATTATTGGAAGACGAATCTGGAACCTCGGTCACCATCTTTAATCCATTGGAGACAAGCACAAATCTATGCACCTTTTCCTTTATAAAGAACCAATTTTCTAAGAAGGTTTTTAGTATGAGCAACAAATTGTTGAAGAGAAAGGTCATGGGGGTTGATTGCAAGGAGAGAACACCCATGAACCAACAGTCCATTCAGATATTTTTCAAGTCTCTTTCATTTAGCAACAACTCTCCGACCATGATCACGAAGGAAAGAGGTATAATGTCTGATAATCCTTTCCCACCAACTAATCTATCTATCTTGTTAGGGTCTTGGTTCAACATTCTAGGTAGCTAAAAGTCCATCACTATAGTCTTGTTTTTGGAGATGAGTCACATTATGTTTGAAAGGAAGATCATTGGGAAGTGATGGTGAGTTAGAGAATGAGAGGGTGGTGAAAATGGGGAAGTGGTCAGAAAGGGTGGCAGCAAGGTCAAGATGAATTAAAAGACTCGACAAAGAAGGCACAATATAATAGTTAGGAGAATATAGTATCTTTCAAGGAGACTCATCTTCCTCAAAAAGCCTTCTTGACAATTAGACCAAGTATACCAATGAGGCATGTGAAGGTCTTTTTTGCCTATCAAAGGATCATGCACACCTAAAAAATTAGAAGCAAGAGTCCAAACATCAATCTCCAAGTGAGACAAGCAAACAACATTTTCCCAACTGTGATCAACAGAGTGTTCTACCATATTAAAGTTACCCCCTAACACCTATTCTACATTAGGGAGGTAACCACACATGCATTCCCACAAAAGAGTCCTATTTGAGGGTGAGTTGGTAGCATATATAGAACAAAATCCATACAGGGTGCCATGAAGGATAACAGTGGCCCAAATGCAAGAATTGGTCATTTCCAAATGCAACCACATGTTTGGCAATCCAAGGGTCAAGGCCAAGCACAAATCCACCATAACCCTCAGAATGATTGGTGTGGAAAAAGATAGCATCTTTCTAGATGGAAGCAAGAGTGTCTTGCAGACGCACGCCACCAACTTTAACTTCTTGCAGCATGATAATATCAAATTGATTCATTTGAATGCACTATCTAATGTGGTATTTCTGAGAGGATGTTGTTAACCCCCAAACATTCCAAGACTGGATATTACAATTCATTGAGAGGAGTCAGGGAGAGTTTCCCCATCCTACAAGAGTGCATTGAACTAATTTTTAAATTGGCATTCCTAATGGCTAGAGAACATTGCGGATAAGATCTTTCATGAGAGGAAGATCAAGATCTAGATCTTGTATGTGAGGGGGAAGCTTCTTGTAAGGGAAAGTTTTGATCAATGCAGATAAGGGAGGTGGAAGAGGCAATATCCTTCCTTCTCTTAACCTCCCTAAAGCTATCACCAAGAACATCATTAAAGGAAGGGGAATTATGAGTTGATGGGGATTGTGGAGGAGAGGAGGGGGTGGTAGCAGGAAGGGATGTGGATGAGGGTGGCTAGGTGGAGGTGGTAGATGGTGGAGAAGGCGAGATAGTAGGAAAAAGGGGTTTAATGGAGGCAATAGAGGGGGAAGGGTTAGAAGGTTGAGAATCATTAGTAGGCTGCAAAACAATACGTGGTTTATGGATAGGGCAATCTTGGATAAGGTGTCCTTCCTGGTGGCATTAGGAACGAGCATTTAGTTTGTTCAAGTAAGAGATTCATTGGTAAAAATCAAAACTTGATCCAACAAGCTTATTTGTGTCTAGAAACTATCGGGTGAGGTCCATTTCTATGCAAGCATGAGGCTAAACATGAAGGCTAGACCACTTGTCGGAGTTGTTTTTACACCATAACACCCTACCCAATTGATAAGCTATTTCATTCATGAAGGGACAAAATGCAAGGTTTAGGAATGGGAATTCAACCCACATTGGGTATTTGGATTTTGAGATACCTTCTGGATGAAAATCAATGTCCCAATCCTGGACATAACAGGTTTGTCCACATATTATCCATGAACTATATTGGAGGATGGTATGGGCATGTTCTAGGTCTACAAAGGTACATACCACATAACCCCTACCAAGCCCCTTAAAAGATTCTATAATCCAACCCTTTTAATTCCTAGGTGTTATGGGTCCATTTAAAAAACTCTTGTTCAGTTGGTACTCCTCTAAGAAATAAAAGAATGATTGTTTTGGATTTATTTTTAGAAATAACATCAACAATCTCATCTAGGAATTCAAGGGTAATGGTTTTACTTGAAGTATTGCCATTGGGAAGAGTGGAGTGGGTTGAAATTTGGGCATTCTCATCAGGCTTGTTCTCGAGTTGGGGAGATGTCGTAGGAATGTCTTTCTTGGAATTTTTGTTGTTTGTCTAGAAGGTCTACATCCATATTGTTGGTTCCTTTATATTTGTTGTTTTCAAGGGCTCCACACTCCCTTGCCTTTTTTTTTCATCAACGTTGTCCTGGGATTGAGCTGGCAGCCTTCATAAGCGATAGGCTGAACAACTTGTGGGGCCTTTGGATGGGCCGTGGCGGATGTGCGAGGATTTCGGTGTTGATCGTCATTGAAACTTTTCCTGTTCAAAATAATAGGGTTTGGAACCTTCGTGGCGTTTCCTTAGTATTCACACTATTTATCCTCGCTTTTCCTAGCTTCCCTTAAGAACTATAAGTGGAATTAACTACTAGATAATTTATTGATTGATTCCTTTTTGTATTGTATAAGAGTCAAATCCCTAGTAATAAATTGAAAATCCTTCTTTTAAGGATAATGTGCGTTCCAAGTAGAACACATTTATCCTTGGTAACCAAGCTTCTATTATTTAAGTAAATACACAAAAATACCAACTACCTATTCATGCAATAAAGAGCACTAAAATTTTATGATATTATGGTTATAGATTAGCATACCTATCTTTAGAGGAATGCAAAGTTTGTTGAAAGATATCATATTTGTTCATTATTTCACTTAACATTCATTATATTATTATATTGTGATTAATATTAAATTATTATTATATTATGACGTTGTAATTAATATTAAATTATTATTAAAATATGATATATTATTATGTTTTAATATATTATTATTTTTATATATTTATATTTCCATTAAAGTCTTTACAAAAGTAAACAAATTTTTAGTAGTAAATTATTATTGGTTTTTATTTTATATTTCTTCTTATCCTTATCCTTGAGAAAAAATGGATTTTATGTAGGGACACTTTCAATCCCTCATAATCAATAATATTAGATTGAGATAATTACAAAGTTAATGTTGCATGATTGGAAGGTAATTTGATGGTCACCCCTACTTGTCCTATGAAAATTTTGTGACGGTTTGTTAATTTCAATGCCTTTCATTTGATGTTTTAAGAAAATATAAATTGTAAAAAAAAAATTAATTGATGAATTACAAGAACCCCTCTCTTCAGTTCACCTATACACTTCTCCTATACATTTCTAAAATGATAGTTTGCTGATTTTTCTTTAAAGATACATTTTTGAAATACTTAAACAAAATTCAATATAAATTAATAGTACATATAAAACATTATTATAATTATATTACAAACTTGGCAATATTTTAAAAACTACAAGCACTTAATTTTTAAAATAAATAATGTTTAATTGCATATATAAAGTTTATTGATAAATACAAAATTTAGAACAATAATTGTATCAATTATGATGTATATACCTTAAGCTTCACCTATGAGCAAACAAAAGGTTGAAGCTATAGTAAAATGTAGATGCATCTATTTCTTAAAATGAAATAAAATTTCTTGTTCTTTCATTAGTAATATGGATGTCTTATATATATAAAGATGCATTCGTAACAAAAAAATGAGAGAAAGGAAAGATATTAAAATCTAATAACAAACAAAATGTTAATAAACAAACTATAATACCATGAAAAGTCACTTACCTTAGGATTCTACATAAATTATGTCATCCAGTGAGCATGAATGATAACAAAGATAGAAAAAATATGTCAAAGAAATAATATATTGCATCATAATTTAATAAATATGTGTGCAAAATATGGGTTCATAACTCACCAAAAGAAAAATATTTACCACACGCACCACACAAAGGGAATGGAGAGAATAAACCACAAAAGTAATAATTTGCTTACAACCAAAGTACAATTTTCAATATGTAGTTGAATATACCATAAAACTAATTACTTAAACTAAGCTAATAATGTTCACCTCATGAAGGGAGGATGCTTTGGAAATTCATATGATAAGCAATATGAAGATGGTCAGATTCCTGTACTACTAGATTATTAGAAATTGTTGTTGCAAGATTGCTGTGTAAATAGTGTATATATAAAAAAGAATACAAATACTTCATTTGTTGTAAACAAAGCATAAACATTGTTCTAAACATACAATGAATTCATGCATTCAAATGCATGGAGAAGTCTTGCATCCAATTCTCCTCATCTTGGTGTTGCATTTCAATGCAACTGCCATTTTGTTCCATGTGTATGTTCCATTTCTCTCAAATCAACCATGTGGGGTATGAAGCAATAGTATATATATATATATATGAAACTTCATTCCAACTAATACAATTAGCCTATAAATGGTAGTTAAAGTAATATATAAGTTGTAAACTATTAATGTATGGTGAAGAAATCGAGAAATGAAATTTTGTTATAATACAAATATTTTAGTTATTTAATTTAATTTCATTTTAGTTATTTGATTTGATTTTTTATAATTTAATTTAATTTAAATTATTTAGTTTAATTTTGTTTTAATTTTAATTTTAATTATTAATTTTGAGAGGCTTTCTATAATGACATCAAAGGGTGGAGTGAAATGACAAGAGTGTGTTAGTGTTAACTTTTACTTTTTTTCTTAAACATGACAACCATTCACATGTCAAAGTATAAATATTAGTTATAAACATAATATTTTTAAAACAAACACCATATAAAACAAAACATACCCTCATCAAATTTATAAGTTATAGATATATAAATATAAAATAAAAACAAAGATATTTAAAAAGAGTCAACCATTTCATAATTACAATATTCGGTTTTTTTTTATAGGTAATAGGTTGTGGCTAGATTATTTTATTAATTTTTTAAAAATTTACATTCTCGGTTCAGTGTGGGCACCGGTAGGAAAGAACCAGGTAAGAAAACCTCCGGTCCTGCCTAAGGAATAAACTCCTGGTTACAATAAAAAAATTACATCAATTGGCTATCTGCCATTAAAAATTACAATATTCGTTTTTAAAAATATATTGAATAAATTTTTATTTTTAATGATCTTTCGAACAATGAATAAATTGAAAAATTATCTAAAAAACTAGGTCTTAATTATGAACAAAAATTTGTATCGGGAAAAAATAAACACTGTAGATAAAATATATTTTAAATATTTTTGTTTGTAGTAAATACAATTTAAAGTGGAATTTTAAAGTTACAAGATCAAATAATGTTATAATAGATGGTGGGAGTGAGCAAAAGCGGAGCAAAGGTGTGAACGTGGATGGTAGGAGCAGGTAGTAAATTTCAAGGAGTTGTGAAGGAATTAACAGGGAAGAAATGTGGAGGATTCGAGGAAACAAAATATCCTAAGGTAGATTGGAATGCTGATAGGAAAGAATTAAAAAGGAAACATGTCCCTCAATGGGTGTATGAGTAGGGTAGATGGGTTGACAAGTGTGCCTCAAGAAATATAAGAATCAAGTGAGTATGCCTGGATCAAAGAGGCAAGTGACAATGGAATTTGCAAGAGCACAATCCAAACCATTATCCCATATAGAGACATGAAGTGAAGGATTCTACAGGTGTGAAAAACTGGCCAAATCAAAGAAGGTATAGGAGGATAGAGTATAAGCGGAGCCATAATGACTATAAGAGAAAATGGTATGGGAAGTTTTGGCGAACCGAAAACCCTACTACAAATTTGTCAAATAACCGGTGGTCCATTAATATGGAAAACTGACGAGGTTTAAAATAGAAAAGAACAAGCAAACCATGGAGGGACACGAGATTCAAAGGGTAGGAGCATTACAAATTCAAGGAAACATAAGATATGACCTCAAACCCTAACCTAACAAGGGATAAGCATTCTATGTGTATTCAAAACCCCAAAGTAAGACATTAGTTGAAAGGTTAGGAGAATTAGATCTGATCCTCAAATGGGGAAGGGAATGGTCTTCAATTAGAGAAATTTAGGAATGTGGGCTTAATAAATGGGGGACGGAAACCAAGGTAAGCACACTAGCCAATGGTTTCTTCTTGATAGAATTTAATTTCAACAAGGAGAAGTGGGAATTTCTTTCAAAAGGCCCATACACTATGCATGGAATGGGTGTGCTTACAAAGGAATGATGCCCTAATTTTGATCCATGGAATTACAAAGTAAGAACCAAATTTAGATTAGACTATATAATCTCCTTGCAAAATATTGGGCAAAAGAGACGTTAGCAGAACTCGGAAATGGCTTGGACACTTTTGTGACTATGGATGAGATATTGGAGGATAGCTATCTATGAAGCTATGCTCGAATCTGTGTAAGTATTCAAGTAGAAAACACCATCCCTAAGGAAATTGAAATTTATATGGAAGACAACAAATGGATCCAAGATGTAGAAAGAGAGGATGTGGTAAAGCTATGTCAGAAATGCAATTCAAAAAGCCATGGGAGATCAAAATGTAGGATTGCAGTGAAAGAAGATATGAAAAACATAATCTCAATTAAGCAAACTTTAGCTCTAGAAGGAGATGTAGTGGAAATGGAGAATGAAAAGCTTGAAAAGAGTAAGACCTTGGACAATCATATTACAATAGAACCCGCAAAGAACATACCCGACGACGCAAGGGTAAATACAATTGAACTTGCCCCTCTAGAGGACATTCAGGCCCCTACTCTAGTTGAAGAATCCCTTGAAATTCAAGGCATTGGCAAGATATAAATAAAAATGAATATGGATAAGGAAGAGATCCTTAACAACTATGTAGAGGGCACACGTACTACTTTGGAAGTAATAGAGGAGATTTTGATCATGAATTAGGTTATCGACACAATGGTCACACCTCTTAGAGAGGAGATGCAGGATGAGGAAAGGAGTCAGGGGATAGACTCTGATTAGGAGGACAATTATGAAGAAGATCAAGCAAACATACTAGCATAAAAATGTATTGAACATGTTGGAAAATGTGCCTCAAATCTTACTGGCCAGAACCTCCTAAAGAAGCAAATCGGTGAGACCCTTGGAAAGTCTAACCGATGGACAGTATTATCTTCCAAATGTTCCTGACAATTGGATTGGTGAGACTCTAGCCGATTTGGGAAATGCTCTTGGAAGTTTTGTCCATGATCATATCAGGGTGACTCTGGCTGATGACTGGCTAGAGGGTGCCATCGGGGTGAAACTGGACCTTGACAAGAAATACTAATTTGGGAAGTCAAACTGATGGATTCTTATCGGGATGAGTCTTGCCGATACGAAACAGTGTCGGGGTGACTTTGGTCTACGAGATGACTTGAAGAATGTCTTTTTGACTGTATAGTTATTGTCGATGGACTTGGGCATGTTTCTCATAGGTGAGAATGTTGTCGATAAGCTATTGCTAGTTGACTGAAGGCATTGGAGTGACTTTGCTCTTCAATGTGACTTCTTGGTTCTTTGTCTGATAGTTGCAGTCATGCCGATGGATCTATCCCATTGATCATTGGAGGGACTCACATTGACAAGGAGATAGAATGAAATTTGAGCAATGGTTTTGTTGGTATATGGACACTCCAATGAGACATTGTGTGTGATTGAAGGTTTTGACATTGATGGCAACCTTGCAATCCTATGGCACCAGCAAGACATTATACCGGTAAAGCATTACACAGGCAACCTTGCAATCCTATGGTGTTCTTTTCATATGGATGTTTTTGATTATGTTATTTACATTAATTCTTGCATACCGGTATACTGTTACTTTATGTTCTGCATATTCAGTCAAAAGAAAATCTCATTACCGGTCAGATACTGATTCACCCCCCCCTCTTAGTATCTGTGGGAACCCTAACAATTGGTATCAGAGCCTGGTCCTCTATTTTCAGAAGCCTAACAGCTTGAGGAAGATCTTGACACCGGTAAAGATGGAAAATTTGATGAAGCAACTTGAAGGAGCTCTTACTGACTATGATGTAGAAAAATTGAAAAATATCAAATTAGAAGATGATTTAAAAGCAGCTCAGGACATTATTCAGGCACTTCAAGAAAATCTTACTGTTACAAGAAATAAGAGAAGAGAACTTTGTGAAAAATTGCAAAATGAGAATGATGAAAAGGAATCACTAAATGATATGATAAGCAAATTGAAACAAGAGATCATGACAACAAAAAATGAAATGCAGGATATGACTATGAGATTTTGCAAAGAGGTTGAGGACAGAAAGAAGAATGAAGAAGAATTGACCAGAAGACTAAGTGATGCAGCAAATGAGAACACAAGATTTAGCTATGAAAATGACATGTTGAAGACAGATCTGATGCATACTCAGAATGACTCGAATGAACTAATGAGACAAAAAGAAATCTTGGAAAGGGAATTGGAAACTGCAAATCAACACAAAGAAAAATTCAAGAAAAGCTCAGAAGAACTTGGTACCTTATTGAAGAATCAAAAACCCAAAGGTGACACTTCTGGAATTGGATTTGAAGTTGGAGAAAGCTCCGGTACTGCAAATACCCAGGATCACAGCAAACCGGTAAGACCTTCTAATACTTACAAATTCAATGGAAAATGCATTAACTGTAACAAATATGGTCATAGGGCAAATGAATGTAGATCTAGTAATTATCAGAATATCAATCCTCCCATTGGTCAGTGCTCCAAATGCAACAAAATTGGTCATAACTCTGAAAACTGCAGAATGAATGTAAGATGTTATGTATGTGGAAGATTTGGTCATTTATCAAATCAATGCAGGACACAAACTGGCATAGGTTATGGGAAAGCTATTCAAAAAAATAATGTAACTTGTTATGCATGTAACAAGATTGGTCATATTGCTAAATTTTGTAGAAGTAAAGGTACACCGGTAGATAACAAAAGTACTAGTTTGAAAGGTAAAGAAAAGGTTGAAGAGGTTAAGCAAGAATTCTCAAAGCAATGGATTAGAAAAGGTGATCTAAATATTAGGGATACTTCTCCACCGATAGAACCAACAAATGCTCCACTGGTAGGACAACGTGATGCTCCACCAATAGGATAGAGTAATGCTCCATCGGCAGGATGTTCTTCATCAAATTGAAGAAAATTATCTTGAGGGTTTGGCAATCTAATGACACATGTGCTATTATTCCCTCGGTTAGAGAAAAGAAGTTGAAAATCATTCATTACTGGCAAATAAAGTTAAGCTAATACATTACCAGCAAGCAATTAATGTGGTAGGTAGTAGAAAAGACTTTATAAAATAAGGTTTTTGGCTCCATTTCATTTCACTGTGAATTCAAACTTTCAGAGAGCGCGAAGATTTTCGAGTTGAGGCATTCTGAGCAAAGAGGCAAAGCACTTTAGCAATCAATCCATCCAAAGGAAGAAAAAGGTATTTATCATCATGGCATCCTCCTCTGCACCTGAATTCATAGCAAACCCTATAGTAGTCGAAGTTATAAAATGACCTAGGCTCGTGTTTCAGCTAGTTCCCGAGGTAGCTAAGAAAGATGAAAACACAGGTGCTTTTTCAAAAATTCCAAAAGGTGTTGTTTATGCAGAAGACCCTAGAATGTATATTCATTGCAACATAGAGGAATTAGGTGATGAAGAAATTAAAAACATGTATAAGTCTATCATATGTGACAATTCCGGAAATGTGAAACCTAAGCATAAAATTGTTGAAACCCTCGGATTCACTGAAATCCTCCGCATTCCTGAATTTCCCAAGGAAGTGGTTAGGATAGTTCTGAGTAGGGTACATGGTTCATTCTTTTGGCTTGACTCGGTGCATAAAATTACAAAGGAAGCTGTGAAAGCAGTAACAGGGTTACCCTCCACCGGTAGCAGACCCGACAAAACCAAGAAGGTCTCCAATGACTTAGTAACGAACTTAACGGGTGCAACGTCCGACAAGAGATCATTGAGGGTTAATGATGTGACCGATACAAATGTTAGATTTGTTAGCATGATTTTAGGTTACAAAGAAATTCATGCTAATAGGCTTAACTCAGTTTCCAGTTTGTGCATAAAGAGTGCTTATGACATGGTTAAGGACAATGTAAAAATTGATATCTGTGAATGGTTAAAGGATGAGTTAATTGACAATTTAGCAAAAATAAAGAAGGATAAGAAAGGAACCTTTAGATTTGGAAATTTACTTGTATGCTTAATGCTACATATAACCAAACAGGCTCCTGGTATAGGCAACAAGGATTTTGGATTTGACATACCGGTAGGAAAACAATTATCTGACTTATTCAACAACATGGGTGAAAACAAAGAAAAGAATATGAATGAATATTTTCAAGCACTAAAGGTCAGAATGAATAAAAGAATCAGACTATCACAGGAAATTGTCAACAAATACAAGGATAATATATGTTTTGTAATTAAAAAGGATGAGATCTGGATGGAAGCAGTCATCCCAAGAACAATTTGGGTAACAGAGATGGGTTATGAGACCGATGATCATATTATTGAAACTTATGCCAAAGCACTTCTGGAAGCACCCAGGGAACCAAAGGAAGAAGTATTTGGTAGTGCTGAGACCATAGAAAGACATATTCAGTCTAAGAAGAGAGTGAAGAAAGTTGAGGCATTTGTGAGGAAAGGATCCAGACAAGTAAAAATCATAAAGGAAGACATATCAAAGAAAACCAACATAACTGAAGATGAGTTGGCAGCCCAACAACCTGAAGCTCATCTATCACTGGTAGGTACCTCCTTAGAAGGAGATATGCCAGCAGCCTTCAAAAGAGTTGTCAGGAAAAGAGACCCCTCACCGGCAACCACTCCTTCACCTAGAAGGACAAGACAAAAGCAACAAGCCGTGAGATCTCTGGTCAAGAAAGTCACACCTAAGAAGAAGCTGACCCCCCAAAAGAAGAAGAAGACAAACACTGACTTGGCCCCTCTTGACATATTATTGAATGAGATCACAGAGGAAGGTAAATTGAAAAACATAGAGAAAATATATGACACTTTAACAGATGATGAGAAAGGACAAGTTGAGGAGAGTGTTATATTACACATGGACATGTATAAAAAGTTTTTGATGCAAGTCCTAAATGAAATTCTTGATGATCTATACAAAAGACTTGAGGCCAGAAGGCAAGGAATAATTGAGTTGGATAAGAAAATTAAAATAGAAAAATTACTTGCAGTATACTCGGTTAACTCACCTAAGGAAATTGATGATCTGATAGCTCAGGCCAACTAGACAGTTTTTTTCCACTGCACACCGACAAATTTCACTAATGGTAGGTAGAGTTACAGAAGTTTCAAAGGAAACAAAAAATTGTTGAGATATATTCTTGGTTGAAAAAGAAAAACAAGAAGAATATAGGAATCCCAAGCCCATTCTGGTATATCAGAAGGACAAAGGGAAAGGTAAAGTTGGTGGACCACCAAGTATCAAGATTAGAGACAACTTACCCTCACCTCCTTTAAATACTCCACCGATAAAAACAACAACTACAGAACATCAACCGACAGCTGAGAGTATGGATACAGAGGATAATAATCCTAATCCTGAAGTCCTATATACTGTGAATGTTGATACTCAGAAGATCAACATAGTGGTAGATAAGGATACACTAGATAAATTAGGTATAGCCAAAGAGCCTCCAGCAACAGGAAATATAGAGCAACCGACAGCAGATACAGAGAAAAAGATGGAATCTGGAGCACAAACAGAGAAACCAACAGAGCTAAAGGCTCCAGAACAGATGCCACCGGTAAGAAATGAAGCAGGAAAACCAGTGCTTAAAGAAATGCAGACACAAACAGACCTACCAGAGGTCAATACAAGCTTGGTCACTTCCATCGGCACTCAGTTTGTTGGGTCACATCAAATGTGACTGAGGTATTACTTGAATCTATCAAGAAAATAACTGATTATAGCTCACAAGCTTATAGAGCGATAGATGATTCAATTCCATTTTTGAAATCAATAGCTCCTAATTGTAATATAGACAATAAAGATTCTTTAGGCCAGTTGGATACACTTTGTAAATATATTTCTGGAAATTTTGAGCAAACAAAGGTAGAATCTATAAAGGAAATTGTAGAAAAAGAGAAACATAAATTCTTTGAGGAAGGAATAAATAAGTCTAACAGGGAATTTGACACACTTCTACCAAAACTGTGTAATTTATTGAAAGAGTACAAAACTCTGTACAAAGACACCTGTAAGATAAACTTTTTAACCATAGATGTAGACAAAAAGATGAGCAAGGTATAGGAAGAGATCAATAAACTTGCAGATAATTTCATTAACTCACGTGATACATTATCAATTTTTGAGGAAAAGATAACAAATTTTGAGGAAGAATTGCTCAAATTAGAAAGAGAGAAAGAGAAAATAATAAACAAGGCAAAATTCTTGAGATCTAAACTAAGTCCAAGATTGGACTATTTAGCATCTCTGCGGAAGGAAATCTCAAAGTCACTAACACAGGGAAGGAAAACACCGATAGAGCACTTGCAGCATCTCACCAGTACAGTATACAGAACTGAGACAACAATAAAAGATAGTAAGAAGTTTATGGATGGTATAAACTTAATTTTGGGAGATATTCTTCAGATAATTACTACTCAACTACAAGGTCGAGGTTATGGATTGGTACAACTACAAAATCTACTAACCTTTGTCATTGATGCCAAAGGGGGAGTAGTAGGATGAGAAAATTCAAAACACAGGGATCACATGCTCAGGGGGAGCTCTCACATTTTTGGTAACATTTTTGGTCTACACATTTTTGGATATTTTTTTTGAAAATTTTCATGAGTGTTGCCATCAATGCCAAAGGGGGAGATTGTTGGCATATGGACACTCTAATGAGACATTGTGTGTGATTGAAGGTTTTGTCATTGATGGCAACCTTGCAATCCTATGGCACCAACAAGACATTATACCGGCAAAGCATTACACAGGCAACCTTGCAATCCTATGGTGTTCTTTTCATGTGGATGTTTTTGATTCTTTTATTTACATTAATTCTTGCATACCGGTATACTGTTACTTTATGTTCTGCATATTTAGTCAAAAGAAAATCTCATTACTGGTCAGATACTGATTCACCCCCCCCTCTTAGTATCTGTGGGAACCCTAATAGGTTTAACATATCAGTTTGAGATCTCTGACTCACGCTGATAATGTGAGTCAAATGCTTGTTGACTGTCCTGACTGTTTGACGTGTTCGATAGCCATTGGATCTTTTCTTTTTTGTTTGCAATGTCTATTCAATGACCAGGTAGATTGATAGTTGATCATTTGGAAAATGAATTGAATTGAATTTGAACAGTTTCCTGTCTGTGAACAAAATAGAGAGCAACCGGTCGATTGAAAAAAATGTTCGATGAACAGATCATGTTGTTGTTGTTGTTGGACATATTGTAAGCAAGTTGAATACCTAAAAACTAGTGTTCTGTATATTGTTGAATTGGGATTGATCAAAGTGATAACTGAAGTTGTTTGTAATTAAATTGTTACTATAATACAAGTAATCTTTCTTTGGTGTGGTGGGTTTTTTACTGAGAGGGTTTTCCCACATAAATTTGGTGTCTCATTTTGTTATAATTGTGAGTTTATTTTGTTAATCCATTAGTGCACATCTTGATGATTTATGGTTTGAATTTAAAGACACATTTTGTTAATTCCCCTCTGAATTAATGTTAGGAGAGCGATTTCTGCATTGAGCTTTCCTTACAAGTGGTATTAGAGCCTGACCAGTTGTGTTATCCTTGTTGGGTAGGGTTGGTTTGTGTCAATTTGGTTCAGTCGTCTTGATTGCAGATTGAGACGGAAAGCAATTTTGGGAGAATGGACATTGAGAAATTCAATGGTGACAACTACAAGTTATGGAAACTCAAGATGGAAGACTTGTTGGTAGATAGAGACCTCTAGGTTGCACTGTTTGGGTCAAATCCAGCAAGTATGAGACAAGAAGATTGAGATCTCGCAGATAGGAAGGCTAGAGGACTGGTAAGATTGAGCCTTGCAAATTTTGTTCTCTTGAATGTTCATGAGGAGAAGACAACAACTTTTTTATGGAAGAAACTTGGTGATATCTATCAGGGAAAGTCTTTGGTAAACAAGTTGTTCTTGCGGAAGAAGTTATACTCTTTGAAAATGAGCGAAGGGACATCTGTAGTAGACCATTTAAATGCTTTCAACATGATCGTTGCACAGTCAAATTTTGTGGGAGATGCGATTAAGGATGAGGATCATTGTATGTTGTTGTTGTGTTCCTTGCCTAACACGTGGGACCACTTGGTAATGGCTATTGGGAGTACTACTATCCAGTTTAAAATGGAGGATGTGGTTTCTTCATTACTATCAGAAGAGGCACAAAGGAAGTCTTCTAAAATGGCCAAGGAGGCTCTCACAGTTCGAGGCAGATCAAAAGAAAAAGACAAAAAGAAAGGCAAGAAGTCCAAATCCAAGTCTCAAGAGAGGTCAATGCTCTGGGAAAGAAGCCCAAGGTGAAATGTTGGAACTGTGGGAAGAAAGGCCATACCTGAAAGGATTGCAAAGAGGAGAAGAAGAAGAAGAAGAGTACTTTTGATTCTGAGTCTTCTTAGAGAAATGCAGATGCCTTTGTAGCAGCTTTGGCAGTGCCTGCATATGATGATGTATGGTTAGTTGATTCAGGGGCATCGTTCCATATGACATCTCACAAAGAGTGGTTCTCAAAGTATGAACCATATGCTGGTGGAAAGGTGTTCCTAGCGAGTGATTCAACACTGGAAATCGTAGGGAGAGGTAGAGTCAGAATCCAATTCCCAGATGGCATAATAAAGGGAATCGATGGAGTTCTTTACATACTAGGTCTAGCTAGAAATCTACTCTCTGTTAGTAAGATGAATGATCAATAGAGTTCAAATAACTTTTGTGTCTGGTGGTTGTAAGATTACTAGAGGGTCTATTGTATTGGCTAAGGGTGAATGCATTAGGATTCCATATAAGTTAGATGCTAAACCTGCATGCTGTAATAATGTCTCTGTAAAATATGGAAAAACTATTGTGTTAACAAATGATGTAAACTCTATGGAAGTTCAACTGCCAATAGAGAAAACGATGCTTTGGCATTATAGGCTTGGCCATATTGGTGAGAAAGGTTTAAAAACATTGAAGAATAAAAACCTGGTAGATGTGTTGAGAAATTGTAATCTTGAATTTGATTTATGCAAACATTGCATATATGGAAAAAAAAATCACGTTTCATTTTATTCGAGTTCTCAAAAATCTTTTGGTGTATTGGACTATGTTCATTTTGATGTTTTTGGTCCTGTCGATGTTCCTTCTTTGTCTGAGTCAAGGTATTATGTATTGTTTATTGATGATTACTCAAGAAGGGCATTTGCTTATTTTTGGAAAAGTAAATCAAAAGTGTTCAGTCGATTTAAAGAGCTTAAAAATCTTGTCGAAAATCAAATTGGGAGAAGAATAAAATGTTTAAGAACAGACAATGGTGGTGAGTATTGCAATGCAGATTTCGAAAAATATTGTGTAGACCATGGAATTAAAAGGCATAAGACTACGCCTTATGCTCCACAACAAAATAGAGTTGTTGAAAGGTTGAATCGGTCTTTCATGGAGAAAGCAAGGAGCATGTTAAGCAATGTTGGTCTAAAACAAAAATTCTAGGCTGAGGCGGTTTCTACAACGTGTTACTTGCTGAATCATTCTCCTACTTCAGCATTGGTAGACAAGATGCCTATGGAAGCATGGCCTAGTAAGAAGCCCTCTTTGAGACATATTCATGTCTTTGGTTCTGAGGCATATGCATATGTGGCTGATGTAAACATATCTAAGTTGGATAACAAAGTAGTCAAATGTATCTTCATTGGCTATGGCATTGGTGTGAAAGGGTACAAGCTTTGGAATCTTGTGAGTGGAAAGGTTATGTACAACATAAGTGTACTCTTCCATGAGTTGAAACCTATTTCAGTGGATCAGCAAACATAAAAGGAAAAAGAAAAAGATGTGGTTGAAATTCCACCGACTCCAAAGAAAGAAGAATTAAGAACTCCTTGTGTGCCTGGAAATGAGGAGAGCTCAAGCAACTATGAAAGTTCAGAAGAAGAATAAGAACAAGAACCTCCACCTTAGCAGTTGATGAGGTCCACACAGGAGAGGAGACAACTAGATAGGTATGGTTTCTCAATGTTGATGTAAATTGTGCCTATGCTTTGCTTACTGATACAGATGAGCATATGACTGTGAAAGAGGCTATCAACATGTCTGATTCAGATTCTATGTTGGAAGCCATGAGTGATGAAATGTCATCATTGAAGAAGAATGGAACTCAAGATCTGGTACCCTTTCCTAAAGGTAGAAAGCCTGTGGACTGTAAGTGGGTCTTTGAAAAGAAATATGGTCCGGATGGTAGTATTGAAAAGTACAAGGCGAGACTGGTTGCAAAGGAGTATTCTCAAAAGGAAGGTATTGATTATGGAGAAATATTCTCTTCTGTAGCTAAGATGACATCCATTAGATCTTTTTTCACTTACATCAACATATGATTTTGAAGTTGAGCAGATGGATGTGAAAAAAACTTTTCTTCATCGTGATCTTGAAGAAGAAATTTATATGTCCCAGGCATAGCACTTTGTGGCAAAAGGTAAAGAACATCTGGTATGTAAACTTTAAAAGTCTCTTTATGGTTTGAAACAATCTCCCAGAATGTGGTATAAGAAATATGATACATATGTTTTATCTTTGGGATTTGTGAGGTCTAAATCTGATCATTGTGTTTACTATAAAGCTGAAGGTGATCCGATACTTATTATTGCTTTGTATGTAGATGATATGTTGTTTATTGGCAATGATAAGGGTATGATCTCAGATGTAAAATCTTAGTTGTCTTTGAAGTTTGAAATGAAAGATTTGGGGGCAGAAAAATACATTCTGGGAATGGAAATCAAAAGGGACAGATCTAGTAGAAAGCTTTGGCTCAACCAGAATAAAAATATTACTAATGTTCTGATAAATTTAATATGTCTGATTGCAAGCAACAAGTCGTTCCAGTCGTGTGGGGAATAAAACTATCTGTTAATGACAATCCAAAACTATCTGTTAATGACAATCCAAAATCTCTAGATGAGATTGATGAGATGAAGAAGGTACCTTATGCAAGTGTTGCTGGCGATCTTATGTATGCAATGGTCTGTACCAAACTAGACATTGCCCAAGCAGTGGGAGTACTTAGTATATTTATGGAAAATCCAGGTAGGCCACATTGGGATGCTATGAAGAGAGTTTTTAGATATTTGAGGGGAACTTCAAACTTTGCTTTTTGTTATCATGGTAAGTCAGTTGATTCACAAAGGACTCTCAGTATTCGTGGGTATGTGGATTCTAATTGGGCAGGGGACATTGACAGTAGAAGATCCACCAGCGGATATATTTTCCTGGTGAATGGTGTTGCAATGAACTGGATGAGCAAGTGATAGGCTATAGTTACTTTATCCACTATGAAGGCAGAATACATGGCGACCACACATGCCTGTAAAGAAGCTATTTGGCTTAGGCAATTGTGTTCTGATGTTGGTTTTGATGCAGGGCAAATTGCAATCTACTGTGACAATCAGAGTGCCATTTGTTTGGCAAAGAATCCTACATTCCATGCTAGGACTAAACATATAAATGTGGAGTATCATTTTGTTCGTGATATGGTGGAAGATAAAAAGATAAACCTTGAAAAGGTGGATGCTCTAGTTAATGTTGTTGATGCCTCAAATCTTACTGACCAGAACCTCCTGAAGAAGCAAATCGGTGAGATCCTTGGAAAGTCTTACCAATGGACAGTATTATCTCCCAAATGTTCTAGGTAATTGGATCAGTGAGACTTTTCCTGATGACTGGCTAGAGGGTGCTATCGAGGTGAAACTGGACCTTGATAAGACTCATATCGACTTGGGAAGTCAAACTGATGGATTCTTATCGGGATGAGTCTTGTCGATACAAAATAGTGTCAGGGTGACTTTGGTCTATGGGATGACTTGAAAATGTCTTTCTGACTATATAGTTCTTTCCGATGGACTTGGTCATGTTGCTCATTCATGAGACTGTTGCTGATAAGCTATTGCCGGTTGACTAAAGGCATTAGAGTGACTTTGCTCTTTGATGTGACTTCTTGGATCTTTGTCTGATAGTTGCAGTCATGTCGATGGATCTATCATGTTGATCATTGGAGGTACTCACATCGACAAGGAGGTAGAATGAAATCTGAGCAGTGGTTTAACATATCAGTTTGAGAGCTCCGACTCACGTCGATAACGTTAGTCAGATGCTTGTTGACTGTCTTGATTGTCTGACATGTTCGATAGTCATTGGATCTTTGTTCTGAGTTTGGAATGACTGTTCAACAACCAAGTAGATTGATGGTTGATCATCTGGAAAATGAATTGAACTGAATTTGAACAGTTTCTTGTATGTGAACAAAATAGAGAGCAACTGGTTGATTGGAAAAAATGTTCGATGAAAAGATCGTGTTGTTGCTGTTGGACAGATTGTAAGCAAGTTGAATACCTGAAAAGTGGTGTTCTATATACTGTTGAACTAGGATTGATCAGAGTGATATTGGAACTTGTGTGTAATTAAATTGTTACTGTAATACAAGTGATCTTGCTCTGGTGTCGTGGGTTTTTTCTCGAGAGGGTTTTCCCATGTAAATCTAGTGTTTCATCTCTGTTATAATTGTGAGTTTATTCTGTTAATCCATTAGTGCACATCTTGATGATTTGTGGTTTGAATTTTAAAGACACATTTGCTTAATTCTCCTTTGAATTGACGTAAGGAGAGCAATTTCCACACTGAGCTTTCCTTATAGAACAATCCCAATCAAATTTTAAGAAACCAAATATGAAAATCAAACAGAAGAGGGGACCAAAGACAAATAAAGCAAAGCTAGTGTAATGGTGAAAAAATAGGATTTCCACCATAAGATGTATGAAAACCACTAATTTTTACCATTGCATTCAAAAGAGGGGTGAATTTGGTAGATTCAATCACAAACTAGTAATGATAAGGACTGAATACTAATTAGATTCAAGGGGGCTTGATTTTTTTTACCCTCTTTTGTGGATTGAATTGTTGAAATTAGGGAAAAGTGTTGAAAATGGAGGTAAAATGTAGAAATAGAGAGCTATAGATGTGGGACTGAGACACACACCTAGATCTGAAAAGTATAAGTAGATTTGGATCTGATCCTTACAAAAGCTCCAAAAATGTCACGACCGGAATGTTCATTGCTTTGGTCCTCTAAACTTTTCACACACCAAAAGGGGTTGATTCATCTCTACAAATAATGTCGATTCTGAAGATCACAACTCGGTACTTGTTTCCTACACACATAAAGAGAGGGAAACAGATTGGGAATAGGGGCTTGCCTAAGTCAAACCCCAATGTTGGAATTAACCATGAAAGAGAGATAAAAGATAATGAAATTTCTATAAATGAAGATTCTCTTTTTGAGGGAGATGTTGAATAATGATTGAAAACCAAATGATATACCTCTTTGTGAAGGTTCGTTTGTCTCCACACGAGATTAGGATTTTATAGTCTTTGATAAAATAGGATGTGAATGTCTACTTTAATGCTTGAATTGTTGGCAACAACAATGAAGGAAAACTGACATGGAAAACCCGGTTAAGGGAAAAAACACAGTGGGAACCTACCCACGATAAGATGATACTCTGTAATAGTATGCGTAAATATTAGAATGGGGAGTGCACATGCATTCAGGCACATTGCCTAGAGCTCACTGCTCAAAATATAATGACCCATAAGGTTACATGTTATTATGAGGATCCGAGTATTACTGAGGGGGGGGGGGGGTGAATGAGTAATAAGGATCAATTGAAACTTTTCACCAATCTACAAAATACTCCACAAAATAGTTTATAACTAGTACTGGTAGCTAATCAAATAATCACTAAATGCAGATTCACCAAAACATTACTGGTAGCAACTTAAGTGTTCATCATTAAGCAAATATAGTAAAGACATAAAATGAACAACTTAACAATCCATCCACAACATGAACACAAGGATTTTTCACATGGAAACCCAAATGTGAAAAACCATGGTGGGAATTGGTAACCACAAAATATGCACTCTTTTAGAATGCGCCCTGTTAGGAGCCTAGCTCGGTTAGGAGTTTTACAACACCCGGTTAAGAGAAGACCCTGTTAGGAGTCACTCGATCAAGGGATTTTACAACTTAGCTCTGTTAGGAGCTTTACCCTATTAGGAGTAACCTTGCTGGAGGATTTAAACCCAAATTAATGAGCCACCTGGTGAAGGGATTTACAAGATCAGGCCTGTTAGGACCTACCCAGTTAAGGGATTTTAATATTTACTATTGCAACTATTAGGAAACAACAGATAAATGATCTAGACTCAGCACTTCATAGCTTGCTATTACAGATCCTTGTCAGCCCCAATCTGCTTCTCTCATGCAAACATCTCAAACTGGTTTCACACACACACACACACACACACACACACACACACACACACACACACACACACACACACACACACACACACACACTTCTTTGATCACCAACATAATAAACCTTCTCAAACTCTACCTAAATAGAGTTTACAATTAGGTCGGTTAGATAACCCTAACCTACAATGAGTCTACATCATAGATCATATCAGATTACTACAAATCATTACAATTCATCATATAGATCATTACAACAAATTACAAGACAATTACAACCATTGAATGATCATAACTCATCACCGCACATCGATCTGATAAGCTGTCAAACCCTTAACATATTTTGCTAAGCACTTTGTTGCTTGCCAAGAAATTCGATCCATGTACGCACCAAAACATCTTATCTCTTCACACGGATTTTGATAGGTCATCATCAACTTATGAACATGAAAAGAATCACCACCAAACCATAAAACATCACTGGTCAAGGATCTTGATACCGGTTCTCAAACCCTAGCTGATTATATAATAGTCAATTACAAACATGACTTCTGATTCTCCAAACATGATGTGGTTCATATCTTAGACTCATTATGATGTCATAAGCACACATTCCAAACCGCAACACCTAACTCAACACGGATCACTACCGCAACCATCTCCTTCTTTGTTCCTACTTATTAGTTCACTATCACTTGGCAGTTTTGCTTTCTAGCTTAATCCAACTCAATCCATTACCGGTTAGACTTAACCAGTAGACATAGATGACATACCAAGCATAAACAAACATGAGCAAACATGGATGCCATCAATGACAACACAAATAGCTGATCATCAAGCATCATATCATAATTATATCATCACCAACAGTCTTTTATCGGTACACCATCAGTTATGATAACATGCCAACAATCTCCCCCTTTGGCATTGATGGCAACAACCAAAAACTGCAACACCAAATTCTCATCATGAAAACTTTTATGTCTGTTGTACATCACTATCTGGTCATCAATTCTTCTCCTCTTCTCTTTATTGATCTTCTCCCCCTATCATATTTATTCCCCCCCTTTGACAACAATGTCAAAGGTGCAAAGGCATCTTCTGTCATCATCTTAACTGCTCCCCTTGAGGAGTAGCCCACTTCTCATCAATCCACAGTGAAATATATTCAATAACTCCACTGGATCGATGCTTCACCAACATCCTAGTTGATCTTGGGTAGGGGTATAACCCCTAACTTAGCTCTGAGATATTCAAAGGTAGCCTTAGGCAATGACTTAGTGAATATATCTGCCAACTGCTCTTTACTTGATACATGCTCCAATCTCACTTTCTTTTCCTGCACCCTTTCTCTCAGAAAGTGATTCTTCAATTGAATATGTTTAGTCCTTGCATGCAGTACCAGGTTCTTAGAAATGTTTATAGCACTAGTTTTATCTCAATGTATGATCACCGGTTCTGTCATATCTTTCTTGAATCCTTCCAAGACATGTTTCATCCATATAGCTTGTGTACAATTCATTGATGCAACCACATATTCTGATTCAGCTGTAGACTAAGATATACAAGTTTGTTTCTTACTGGTCCAAGCTACCAGTCTACCATCTAGAAAGATTGCACCACCGGTTGTGCTTTTCCGGTCATCTACATTCCTTGCCGAATCAACATCAGTGAATACTTGCAAAGAAAAATTGCCTCTGTATGGATACCACAATCTATAATCAATCGTCCCTTTAAGACATCACATGACACGTGCATAGGGAATACAAATTATGCGAATCATATTAGGTAATCATTATAATGGAAGTATAAATGCATAATTAAAGAAAACCAAATAATATACATACCTGTAGTTGTGCTAATTAATGCTGCAATCAAACGGTTATTTATTCATAATATGAGGTGAGGTGATGTGAAGTGGGTGATGTGGCAGAAATAGAGATGAAATGAGATGAGGTGGATGAGAAAATTTATTAACGAAGAACAATATTTCCATAAAATATGGAAATTTTTATCATGGATGCATGCAAAAGGAATTTTAAGACTTTGGGCTGAGAAGGCCCCCTACAGAGGCTACAGGAACTGTGGTCTATACTTGGATGTCAAATTGCTAGAGGAAGTCTTCTTTTGTAGTAGGCTTATGATAAAGACGTAATCGATGACCATTGAACAAAAGTTTGAATATGACTGGGTCTAGTGTTGCCAACTGAACTGCTCCATTTTGAAACACTTCAACAATCTCATATGGGCCCAACCAACGTGTCTTCCACTTCCCTATTGTATCCTTATACCTGGAATTGTAAAACAATGCCCAGTCTCTGGATTTAAATTTTCTCTCCTTAATATATCTATCCTGCCATTTAGCACGTTGATGTTGAATAATTTCTGTATGTTGGACAACCATCTTTCTTAGTTCATCTAGAGCATTCAATTGCATGATGCGGTCTTTTTGTGCTTCTAATAGAGTCATATTCAATTGTAGAGATGTCTTAAGAGTTTTATGCTCAAACTCAATGGGCATCATGGCTGTTTTTCCACACACCATTTCAAAAGGTGTAAAATTAATTGTTGTCTTCCATGTTGTTCTGTATGCCCAAATGGCTTCAGGAAGTCTATTTGACCAATCTTTCTTATGAAAAGCTACTGTCTTGGTGAGAATAGCTTCTAAATCCCTATTTGTAACCTCTACTTGACCATTTTTCTGAGGATGGTATGGAGTAGATTTCCCATGTCTGATATTTTATTCATTAACCAATGCTACAATTAATGTGGAAGTAAATTGTGGTCCTTGATCTGAAACAAGCTCTCTTGGTACTCCATATCTTGTAGATATTTCCTCATAGAGAAATTCAGCTACCTTATTATCTCTTGCATGTGTCATTTCTCTTGCTTCCACCCATTTTGTAACATAATCAGTGCATACTAGAATATAGGATTTCCCATTGGAAGGAGGATCAATCGGTCCTACAAAATCCAATATTTGGGGATATAATAGCATTTTATTAGATCTAACGGGCCTACCCATTCATTGACATCTATCACATTTTCTAGTATATTTAGTTGCATATTTATGCACTTTTGGTGAATAATACCTAGTTTTAAGGATTTTAAGTGTTGTTCTTTTAACAACAAAATATCCTCCACATGGCTCATCATGACATGCATGAATAATATCATATGTTTCATCCTCTTGGACACATCTTCTTAAGACTTGGTCAGGTCCAGTGTAAAATAAACAATCAACAATCCAAGAAAAATTAAAACTTTTCTCAACTAGCAACCTTCTTTCTTTGGGAGAAAAATGAGAAGGCATTTTATTAGCAGCTAAATAATTTCCAATATCAGGTACCAGGGAGTGTGAGATTTTATCAAGAACAAATGTTTATCTGGGAAAGCATCATCTATTACTTCAAGATTGTCCTGCAATTGAAGCCTAGAAAGAGAATTTGCAATTACATTAGCTTTACTTGGGGTATCAACAACTGTAATATCATATTCCTGCATCAATAGTAACCATTGAGACAATCTTCTTGTGATTGCAGGCTTGTTCACAAGATATCTTATTTTTGTATGATCAATATGCACTTATATTTGATATCTTGTGATATAATGCCTTAATTTGTTAAGTGATATATCATTGCCAACATCTTCTTTTCTGTGATAGTATAATTAAGCCTAGGTCCCTGCATATTTTTGCTGATGAAATAAATTGCATTCTCTAAATTATCCATCTTCTGGCCCAAAACTACTCCTATAGCATTAACTGATGCATCTGTGTAATATGAAAAGGCAATGACCAGTTAGGACCTTTGAGCAATGGGGCTTGAGTCAATGTGTGTTTGAGCTTCAAGAAAGCTTCTTGGTAGGCGGGAGTCCAATCAAACTCCATATCTTCAGCCAAAAGACAATAAAAAGGTCTTGCTATTTTACTAAAATCCTTAATAAATCTTCGATAATATCCAACATGACCAAGGAAACTTCTAACATCCTTTTGTTTTGTGGGGACAAGAAGGTTTTGAATGACTTCAATTTTGGCTGGGTCAACTTGTATTCTAGCTGTAGAAATATGATGCCCAAGAACTATTCCTTCCTGTATCATCATAAAACATTTTTCACTGTTCAAGGATAAATTGTAATCTTCACACCTCTGTAAAACTTTCTTTAAATTCCCCAATGCCTCTTCAAACTCTAAGCCATAAGTGGTAAAATCATCCATATAGATCTCCATGGTATCCTGAGAAATGTCTGAAAATATGCTTATGAATGCTCTTTGAAAAGTAGTTGGAGCATTACATAACCTAAAGGGAAGAACAAAATCTACATACGTTCGCCAAGGGAAAGTAAATGTAGTCTTTTCCCGATCCTTTGGAGCAATTCGAATCTGGTTGTAGCCATTGAATCCATCCAAGAATGAAAAGTATCACTTCCTTGCCAAAGAATCTAATACTTGATCCACAAATGGAAATGGAAAATGATCCTTCTTAGTTGCTGAGTTCAGAGCTCTGTAATCTACACATACCCACCATTTACCTCCTTTCTTTGGAACTGTGACTAGAGGCGACACCCACTAACTATTTGATATAGGATAGATAAATCCAGCATTTAATAATTTCTATAATTCCTCTTTAACTATCTCCCTTAATGCAGGATTAATTCTTCTTTGTGGTTGTCTGATCGATCTACAGTCTTCTTTGATATAAATGCGGTGTGTACAAATCTTGGGATCTATTCCTTTCATGTCTTTGTAATCCCACACAAAAGCGTGCTGATGACATTTGAGCAAATCAACCATTGTTAGCTTTTGAGTTTTTGTGAGATGATTATTGATATTCAAACATTTATTTGGATCAACTTCCACTTTGATAGTAAGATCGATCTGAGATGCTTCAGAAAGATAAGAAGTGCAGACTTCCTGCGACAACAAGGTATGCAATATGCCAATGGTTGTAGGAAAATCCGATGCTGTAATATTTGATGTTAGCTTCTGTGATTGCTGCTCCAAGCCATACTGATTTTCCAGAATATTAGAAAGGACCAAATTGTCATGCTGAAGTCGTATAAATGATTCTTTATTAATCATCATAAGATGACTGACAGAGTTAACTTCCCCTTCCAATTCCTCCCCCATGTCAGGCCAAACAACTTGTTCTTGATCAAGTTGGTGCTGAGCAGGTGAATACAAAGCAAGAGTTTCAGTGGAATTTGCATCAGAAATAGTCATGTCCCCTGATCGACATCCAATATATGCATCAGCTGTAGCAAGCCAAGGTCTTCCTAAGATGACTGGATATCCTCCCAATGTAGCTTTAGGAGATAAGATCATAAAATCTGCCGGATATTCCCAAGAATCTAGAGTAACCACAACATATTCAATCATACCAACAGGCCGAATTGTAAAACTGTCAGCAAGCTATAAGACCATAGGAGTAGGCCTGAGACTGGTTATGTTAAGTTTTTACATAATGTCCTTTGTCATTACATTGATGGCTGCTCCCAAATCTATTAGTGCATTCTTTATCTGAGTGCCATTGATGACTATTTTCACAATAGGACTACCAGGGTCAGAATATTAAGGTATTGAAACCTTGCCCAATATAATATTAGCCAGTTGACCCATTACATGTACTGTTTGCGGATCCTTTTTCTTCCTAGTAGGTTTTTTAAACATGCTTCTTTAATTGCTTTACCATAGATAGGGACATCCTTAATAGCCTAGAATAATGGAATCTTAACACATATTGTTGGCATTTGATCATTTGATCTTAGCCGGTAATTGTTTGTTTGCTTGATGCAACCGATACATGTTTTATTAGATTGTTGTTTGATGACTATGCTGTATGTTGTCATTGATGACTACTATGTTTTTACAGTCATCTAAGTCCTATAGGTCAACCGATAAGGTTTAACCGACAAGCAGAGAGTTTTATCAGAACCAGTAATTAGGACTTTAATTGATAAAAAACAGACAGAGTTATATTTCGACAACCGGTACAGGAAATCTATGAAGAATGAGATGATGTGGTTTTACAATAGCAATGAAGGATGGGAGATGAAGTTATGTTCATGACCATATGTGCTGATTCGATTAGATGAACGAGATTTGATTGACAGAGCAGGTATTTTGACTGAAACTTAACCGGTAGTGATGAAAATCACTCAGATCGATAAAATGACACATAATTGGATTTGTTATGTCAGTGACCAACATAACTAAAGCGTACAATGCAATATTGTCTAGATGCATTGAACCTAGGGAATTGTAACAAGGTTCTAGCCAAACTTATGATGATTTTAAATGTGTGATGAGGTATGAAAGGATATATGTGTATGAGCTTGATAGTGTGAAAGATTATTAACGAATTTTGTATTTTTGATAGTGCGATGATCAAAGGAGTTGAGAGATGAAGTCTATGTGATGTTGTAATGTTCTGAAGTGGATCTTATCAGACACCGAAGGTATTATACTGAGATCATTTGTACTTGTTGTCTCCTTAACAGTTGAAACAAGAAAGTCCTCTTACAAGGTCACTCCTAACAGGGTGTAGTCATATCCTAACAGTTATGATCATTAAATCCTCTAACCAAGTGACACAATAACTTGTGTTTGCAAATCCCAGTAACTTGGGTAGCTCCTAATAGGGCTGGTCATCATAGGCTTTTTGTAAAGCTCTTAACCAGGCTAAGACACTTCTAACAGGGTGTGCCCCTAACTGGGTGTTGTCGACCTTAACCAGTTAGATCTCTATACTGTAGATAGTGGATCTTGTGGGTACTAACTCTCACCATGGTTTTTCCTATTTGGGTTTTCCACGTATAAACTCTCGTGTCATGTGGTTTATGCTTTATGTGGTGATTGCATACTTGGTGTTATTTCTTATATGCCTATTAAGTATTAAGTTGGTGAAATTGATAATTAGATTTTTATTGTTTTTACTTGCACTGATTCACCCCCCTCTCAATGCCTTATAAGTTCATCAACTATGTGTTTTAGCTGATCAATAATATCAAAATTTATATCCTCTTGCTGATGACTATCTTCGGCTTGCAGCTTTTGGGGAAATGAGGGTATTTGTTGATTATGAGGAATTTGGTTTGCTGGACTAGATGTTTCCTTTTCCTTTTGTACTTCAGTTACAACTGGAGGGGACGAGTTAGGCAAAGTTGTCCTAGATCTAAGGTGAATATCACTTATAGTAAGAGAATATGCTGGGTATTGAGTAGGATCAACTAAATATACTTGTTGTTACTGCTAGGGCTTGCTATTAGGATTTGGCATGGGTTGAGCAGGTAGCTGTGTGGATTTAGGAAAAATAGTATTAGGAGCAGGAGGTGACATTATAGCAGGCTGCTACAACGGTTGTTGATACCCAAAAGACTGATTTGACTATTATTGACTTCCTCTCCATTGAGGAGTAGGTTGCCAATTCCCTTGGAATGACTGCCATGGTCCCTGAGATTGAGATCAATTTCCTTGTGGCTGCTGCCATTGTGGAGATTGATTGGCAAAATTTTGCCCTTGGCCTTGAGGGTTATACCAATTTTGATAATTTCCAAAATTTTGAGCATATGGAGGTTGCCACACGATTATTTTGTGCATATAAATTCCCATTATAACTAGAAAAAGAAAGTGGATCGGATGGCATACCTTGTCTTGGAAAATTTGGCCTTATTTGAGAAACATAAAAGATTTGTTCATCATCTTCATGTATTGGCTTAAACTCAGGAACATCAAGATTTGCAACCAACTTACATCTACAGTCTCTCTTCTTTTGCCTACAATGTGGACATAATTCCGCAAGCATTGCCTCAGTTTCCTCATTCTTCTTCTTAGCTTGAAGTGTGTCTAACTGAGTGCCATATTGTTTATAATAACCTCTTTAAAATCCTTCAAAAGGTGATTGAGCTCCATTCATGATACTCCATTATTGGATGTTGATGAAGACACTCTTGACTTGAAACATCTACTCTTCTTAGTAAAGGATTTGGAATATTTTTGACAAATTTGGCTGATGCCATTCCATGTTGATTGAGTTCTATCACCACCTCCCATAAGGTCTAAAGAATCCGTGCTTTCCTCATTGATCCCTCTCAGAAATATCAACTTAAGAGAGTCTTCATTTAAAGAACTATGCTTGGACTTCTTGACACATAATAGAAATCTCTCCAGATAATCTTCTAGACTCTCATCCTCCCTTTGTGTCATTCTGAAGATATCATCCCCATGGCGGTCAGTCCCTCGACAATAATCTTTATATTTCTCAAGAAACAACCATTTCATCTCATCCCATGTATTGATTGTACTACTCCCTCGACTCATAAACCATCTCAAAGCTAATTCTTTTAAAGTGGCAGGAAATATTTTAAGTCTATGGGCATCTGTAGTGTAGTCATAACTCCTACAGAGGACATCGAATTAAAACAAAAAAGTATTGGGGTCCTCTATCACCAGTCCATAAAAGTTAGGTAAAGAAGAAGCTGGAATGTTTTTTGAGGTTAGCATTATCATGCAAATCAGAAATGAGGAACTCAAATGTTGGGTTCACAGGTGGAGGTGGGTTATTCCCTCGGCCTCTTGTTGGATTTCCTGCCATAGGTCCTTGAGGAGTAGTTACTGGGCAAGGGTTCTTTTCAGGCAGTCCAAAGGGGAAATTAAGGTTGTTCTCAAGAAGTTCAAATGCAAGATGGTTCAAATTATCTGGAGCTTGATAAAGTGCAACAAAAGGGTTTACATCTGGTACTTCATATAGATTGAGTCTTCTATGATCAGGATGGTTAGAAAGGAATCTACCACTAGCATCTCTTCTTCATCTATGTATGCAGATTCATGAGAGTTACTTAAAACTAATTGAACTATTAAAACCAACTATACTAAAAACTTAAAAAATTCATGACTATGACAGGTTCTTAGTTTGGCACCATCCCCGACAACAACGCCAAAAATGTCTGCCTAGCCAATTAGAACAATAAATAGACTTACAGTCTTAACTCAGGGATTGGCCATTCATTCTGAGTAGCTATCATTTCCATGATTGAGGTTCATTTACTTGTCAACCCAAGGACATATTACTTGAAATGGGCCTACATTGTATATGTACTAAGTTCCGGTAAGAGTCACTCCATTCTACTGCAGCAACTGAATCTATCTAAAATAAACAAGCGAAAATATGACAATTGAATGGATACATGAAATTTTAACATGAACATATGATTCTAACTAAATGATTGTTAACTAAGTTCAAAGCTAACAAACAAGGATTACTCTGTCTTCTTTGGTTGCAGGAACAATCATAGGATCTAGTTCCAGTGGATGCAGGAACAATCAGTTGCTAGAAAATCTAATGCATCAAAAGAAAACTTAATCTAACAATTACACAGGAGTACTCACCAAGTGGACCCCCTTGGATGAGTGTATCTAGACTTCAAAATGATTCTATATGCTCAGAATAACATAACCTTTATTCATTATTTTCAAAAGTCGATACAATGCATAAAATAAGAGAAATGCTTCTAATTTTGGAAAACGTTGTCTAACCTCTACGAAGAGGTGCAGGTATTTATTTATAAGAAAGTTATAAAAAACTTTCAACTACTTAGATCATGCCCATGAAATTAGGCAGAAACTTTTATTACAAGAAGAAAAAGAAGTCAATCCATAGAGAAAGTGGGACTTTATTACCACGTAGCCAAGAATATAGCATGGAGGTTTTTTACTAGATCACTGCTTGCTGAAGACAACCATAAATGAGTCTGGTAATGCCTCACTATTCCTTTGCCACTTCACTCGAACACCATCTTCGCCATTGTCTTAAATGCTCAACCGTCCCAAAATGTCTCCAACTGCTTGCATGACATGATTCTCCATCTGGCTTAACTCAACTGCTTTTGCAACAACATTTATACATCCACGCATGATATTACCATAATAATCCACATAGTTATAGGAATATTTAGTCAAAACAATACAAGGTTCAACGGGTTTAGCTATCATTCAAAATGCACATAATCAAAACTATGATATATCCTATGACCTTCACATTGTCCCAATATGCAGCTTAAAACACAGGAAAAACTTATCAGTCATAGAAATAAAATAGATATTATTTTAGCTCATCACACTCCTATTTTATAGTTGTCCTTAGTGAATTTGGGACCCTCTTTCTTCATCATCTTCCTCAGATCTTTTCCTCAAGTGGTTAAGCTTCTGCACAAAGAGGACCTAATGCTCTGATACCAATTGTTATTGTGAAGATCCGGTTATTACTAAGAGGGGGGGTGATTCAGTAATAAGGATCAACTACAAAATTTCACCAATTTGCAAAATACTCCACAAAAGAGTTTATAACCAATATCGGTAGCTGATCAAACAATCACTAAATGCAGATTCACCAAAACATTACCAGTAGCAACTTAAGTGTTCATAATTAAACAAATATAATAAAGACATCAAATGAATAACTTAAGAATCCATCCACAACATGAACACAAGTTTTACACGTGGAAACCCAAATGGGAAAAACCACGATGGGAATTGGTACCCACAAAATATGCACTCTTTCAGAATGCGCCCTGTTAGGAGCCTAGCCCGGTTAGGAGCTTTACAACAATGCTTGGTTAAGCGTAGACCCTGTTAGGAGTTACCCAGTCAAGAGATTTTACAACTTAGATCTATTAGGAGCTTTACCCTATTAGGGGTAACCTCATTGGAGGATTTAAACCCAAATTAATGAGCACCCGGTGAAGGGATTTACAAGATCAGGCCTATTAGGACCTACCTAGTTAAGGGATTTTAATGCTGCTGCAACTGTTAGGAAACAACAGATAAATGATTTGGACTCAACACTTCATAGCTTGCTATTATAGATCCTTGTCAGCTCCAATCTTCTTCTCTCATGCATACATCTCAATCTGGTTTGACACACACACACACACTTCTTTGATCACCATCATAATAAACCTTCTGAAACTCGACCTAAATAGACTTTACAATTAGGTTGGTTACATAACCCTAACCTACAATTAATCTACATCATAGATCATATAAGATCATTATAAATCATTACAATTCATCATGCAAATCATTGCAACAAATTACAAGACAATTACAGCTGTTGAATGATCATAACAAATCACTGCACATCGACCTGATAAGCTGTCAAACCCTTAACAGATTCTACTAAGCACTTCACTGCTTCCCAAGAAATTTGATCCTTGTACGCGCCAAAACAACATCTTATCTGTTCACACAGATTCTGATAGGTCATCATCAACTTATGAACATGAAAGTAATCACCGCCAAACCATAAAACATCACTAGTCAAAGATCTTGATATCGGCTCTCAAGCACTAGCTGATTATACAATAGTCAATTACAAACATGACTTCCGGTTCTCCAAACATGATGCAGTTCATTTTATAAACTCATTATGATGTCATACGCACACATTCCAAACCACAACACCTAATTCAACACGGATCACTACCACAACCATCTCCTTCTCCGTTCCTGCTTACCAGTTCACTATCACCTAGCAGTTTTGCTTTTCAACTTAATCCGATTCAATCCATTACCGGTTAGACTTAACCAGTAGATTTAGATGACATACCAAGTATAAACAAACATGGACAAAAATGGTTGCCATCAATGACAACACAAATAATTGATCATCAAGCATCATATCATAATTATATCATCACCAACAGTCCTTTATCGGTACACCATCATTGTAGGATTTTGCCAAGATCAAGGGCACAATGAAAAGCATAAAAGAGAGACAATAGAATGACAAGAACAAACTGTATTCTCATCAATATGCAAATGATCAACTGGATTAACCAATACAATGAATATAGGCCTGCTTATATAGGCAAGGCCATATGGATGTATGAGCACACAAATATGACATGTGGCTCAATGAGAAACAAGGGTAGGTAAGAAATACTAGGGGTAGGTAGGAGAAATAATATAATATTCAACAAGAGGTGGATGACCCACTGAATGTGGAGTGTAACAGCAAAATAAGACCACAAAAGGTGGAGTTTCTCCTACAAGCTCTATCCCTATGTGCACACTTCCCTAAGTGTCTCAAATCCAAACTACGAAGAGATGCATTATCCTAAGTTAACTTAAGTAAAGTGTAATAATATCCATAATGAATATTTATTTACACCAACACCCCCCCTTAAGTGCAACTTAGGGGAATGAAGACTCAAGTCAACAATGCAAGATGGGTCTCGGCTACTAGGCCATGATAGGTACCCATGTACAATATGCAAATGCAAGCAAAACCATGCAATGCAATCTCTCACAAACAGAGAAAGGGAGAAAACCCAGTGGGAAATAAACTCCCCCCCAAAAGAGAGATGAATGTACAAAAGACTCTCAAAGAAGAAGGACAAAACTTCAAGGAGGAAAAAGTCCCCCCCATAAGAGAGGAAGGAGAAGTTAGCTGACCCCCCCTAATGACACATCCCGCACCCCCAAGAGAGCTCGCAACTGCTGGAACTTACTCTCGGTGAAAGGTTTGGTGAATATGTCAGCAACCTGCTCTGCTGTAGGACAATACTACAAATCAATGACCTGCTCCTGGATGAGCTCTTGGATATAGTGCATATGAATCTCGATGTGTTTGGTCCGTTGGTGCTGGACCGGGTTCTTCGAGATTGCAATATCACTCTGATTGTCGCAATGTAGAACTGTCGGTCGTGGAGTGGTGAATCCAAACTCTGTGAGAATCTGCTAGAGCCAAATGGTCTCAGTTGCTGCATTAACAGCACCTCGATACTCAGCCTCAGTCGAAGAGAGAGCAATAGCATGTTGCTTCTTGCTCTGCCAACAAATGGGGCCCGAACCAAGGTGAAAACTGTAACAAGAAGTAGACTTACGATCATCAAGATCACCAACCCAATTGGAGTCTGTGTAACCAACCAAGCGAAGTCCTGTGCCTGCTGCATAGTGAATCCCATAGTGATGTGTACCCTGGATGTAATGAAGGATGTGTTTGGCGGCTTTCCAATGAAGCTCATGTGGTTCCTGCATGAAGTGGGAAACCATGCCAACTGCAAATGAAATATCAGGGCGTGTATGAGTCAAGTAGATGAGACTATCCACAAGCTGACGATACAAAGTGGCATCAACTGGTGGAGAAGAACACTGAGCCTCAATCTTGACTCCTGAAAGAAAGGGAGTCGGGGCAGGCTTACAATCAACCATATGAAAACGTGCAAGTAGATCAAGAGTATACTTGGGCTGCGATAGTGTAATCCCGGAAGGTGACTATGAAATCTCTATCCCGAGAAAGTAGTGCAAAAGACCCAAGTCAGTCATAGCAAATCTATCATGCAAAGTAGATTTGACCTTGCTAATGATGGATGAAGTACTCCCTGTAATGATCAAGTCATCAACATAGAGCACAAGTATCAAGTGAGAGTCATCCTGTCGCAAAATGTAGACATTTGGATCGGAATGACACCTGGTGAACCCTGCGGAGAGAAGAAAGGAATCCATCTTGGCGTACCAAGCCCTGGGGGCCTGCTTAAGGCCATAGAGAGATTTCCTTAGTTTGCAAACCAAGGAAGTATCCTGGATGAAGCGCTGTGGCTGCTCCATATAAATCTCCTCATCAAGATCACCATGAAGAAAAGCACTCTTCACATCCATCTGATGTACAACCCAACCATGAGCTGCAGCAATAGCAAGTGTCAAACGAATGGAGTTCATCTTGGCTACGGGTGCAAAGGTCTCACTATAGTCAACACCTGCAACCTGCGAGAAACCTTTCGTAACAAGCTGAGCCTTATACTTATCCACACTACCATCCGCTGCAAACTTGGTCCGATAGATCCACTTACATTGAACCATATTTCTCCCCTTAGGGAGATGGACTAAATCCCATGTGTTGTTCCTCATCAAGGAACTATACTCTTCCTCCATAGCTTGGTCCCACTCAGGAACCCCTAATGCGTCCCTAAATGTCTGTGGATCGGAAGCGGTAGCAATGAATGCATGAGGAAGATCCTGATGTTGTGATTGAGTTCTCCGTGTATCTGAAGGATCCCCAACAAGAGAACCCGCGGAATCAAGTGTTTGTCGAGCCCAACGAGTTCTAGGTGGAGGTGGAGAACGAGGCTCCTCAACTTCAAGTGGATCCTGCGGAGGTGTTACCCTACGAGTCGGAGTTGAAGGAGTCTCATCATCTGAATCACTAACATCACTATCCACAATGGAGGAAGGTGGAGGAGGTAGAGAGGCTAAGCTAGGAGAGCTTTCCTCAAAGTGAACACTCCTCTCAATGAACACCTCATGTGTCTCTGGATCCATCAATCTGTATGCCTTAACACCCTCAGGATATCCAACAAATATGCAAGGCCGACTTTGCGGTTCCAATGCCTTGCGCTTCTGCGGAGGTATGCGAGCCCATGCTGGACACCCAAAGACTCTAAAATGTCTCACAATCGGTTTCCTACCAGCCCAAGCTTCAAAAGGAGTAATACCTTGCAAAGCTTTGTGAGGAACCCGATTCTGGATGTGTGTGGCACAATTGATAGCCTCTTCCCAAAAGGCGAGATCAAGAGAACGTGCATGTATCATACAGCTAGCCATTTCTTTGAGAGTTCTATTTTTGCATTCTGCAACCCCGTTCTGCTGTGGAGTGTATGCGATAGAATGCTGAAGATCAATCCCCTCAAATGTACAAAAATCCTCAAGTCTTTTGTTCACATATTCCCTTCCATTATCTGTACGAAGAATCTTGACCACTTTCCCTGATTGCTTCTCCACACGAGTCTTGAAGTCCTGAAATCTGTCAAATACTTCACTCTTATGAATGAGAAAGTAGACCCAAGTGAAGCGGGAGTAGTCATCAATGAAGGTGAGAACATAGCGGGCCTTACTAAATGAAGGTGCTGGAAATGGACCTGCTACATCGATGTGAACAAGTTGAAGAACTTCCAAAACTCTCCAAGCTTTCCCCTTATCAAACTTCTCTTCGAGATGCTTGCCCATGGAACAACCTGAACATACACTCTTTGAAAAACTGATTCGAGGTAGACCTGTGACCATGTCTTTAGTGCTTAGCTGCTGAAGATAGCGGTAGTTGAGGTGACCAAACCGCTCATGCCATAGCTTACTTTCTGAATTTGAATGAGTAAGCAAGGCCCTAGAAGGTGAACTTGGCACAAAGTGGGAGAATGAATAAAGCCTTGAGTTGTCATTGACTTGTCCCACTGCTACCAAGGCATCATCATCAAGTTCCTTTACCACAACTAAATTTGGTGTAAACTCAACCTTTTTCCCATTCCCATAGTGAGTGATTTGGTAGATGGAGAGAAGGTTGGTAGACAAGTTAGGAACATAGAGAACATTCTCAAATGTTCCATCATCCATGTCAATTGAACCTTTCCCTTCAACCTCTACTTGTGTATCATCACCTATGTAAATGTGAGGTACCTTAGATGGCTCCAATGAAGAAAACTGCTCCTTTGTAGAACCCATGTGATATGAGGCACCCGAGTCAAGTATCTATTGCTGTGAAGAACCTGTTGTAGCCACAAATGCTTGCCCTTTTCCCTTAGACCGTGAGGAATAGGAAGGAGATGAATCCTTCTTTGTGTAGGCGGATGGCAAGTTGATGTTGTTTTTCTTGAGAAGATTAGTTAACTCATCAACTTGCTTTGCGTGGCATCGATGCTCATCATGACCATACATCTTGCAATATGCACAAGTTGGTTTATCCTTCTTAGGTGGTGTCCCCTTCTTGGAAGAGGATGAAAAATCGCCTTGTGATGGAGAGGATGATTGTCCTTTTTCCTGATGTGGCTTAGACTTGGAGTGCTTCTTCTTTTTGTTGGAATCTTTGCCTTGACTTCTTTGATTCCCTTGATTAGCCACCGAAGCCTTGGACTTTGAAGACTTGAGAAGCCCCATGTTCAATAAATTAGATTGTTCCAATATCAATATTTTTGTGAAAGCATCAAATGAAGGCATAACATAGGAACTCCCCACTGTCGAATGATGAGTTTGGAAGCTAGACACAAATGCTGCATATTCTGGTGCAAGCTTGTCCAACAAGTTGAATATCAACTGAGCATCCTTTTTGTCAATTGCACAATCCTTAAGCTTTGCTCTTAGCTCATTTGCTTTGGTGACATAATCTTGGATTGTATCAAAACTCTTGGGATCCAAGTTGGTGAGTTCATTGTCAATCTGATAGCCTCTGATTTCATCAACTTGACCATACATTTTCTGAAACATATCCCAAGCCTCTTTGATTGTTTTACACTTCTCAATGTGAAAAATGAGGTCATCTGATACATACTTGCGCAAAGTTCCAAGAGCCATGCAATTCTTTGTGAGCCATTCTAATTGAGCATTTGGATCAGCCTTAGGATCAAGTGGTGTTGTTATTGTTCCATCTATGTAATGTGTGAGACCCTTTTCTATTAATTTACTCCATACTTTAATTTTCCATGATGCATAATTATGTGGAGTTAAAGGTGGAAATTTATGAGGACTCATTGCAACAAAAATGGAAAGAGCACAAAGAGAGGCACAATCACACAAGACACCCCCCCCAAAAGTGATGATTTGGCACTTTATACTTAGTGCATATACAATGGGCCACTTGCAAAAAATGGCAAAGTGGACTTCTGATTACAATTTTACAACTGCCTCAATAAGGCCAAAAGAGACTCAAACTGATAATTCAAGAGATCTAACTAAGATCCAAGCAATTTACAAGTACCTAATAGGGCAAATAAGACCAATATCTGAAAGTACAATTTCCACTCAAAATCTTTGAAATCTGATCATAGATTATGAAAGTAGATGAAAAAGCATGCACTTTCAAAAAAAATGGCACCTGAAAAGGAGGTCGTATGAGCTCAAACGAGGCCTTTGAAGTTGCGAAATTGAGGATTGGATAGGTACAGCTGAGAGAATCTAAAAATTCCAAAAACCCTGTGCACCAAAATCAGAAAATAACCACACCACTACAAAGATCACGAAATTTTAGCCCATTTCAAAAAAAATTGCACCAAAAAAGGAGCAAAAATGAGCAAGATATAGCCTTTCAAAGTTGGACTGCAAAACTGAAAAGCTCAATGGAGAGGGGGTCAAAAAATTCCAAAAAGCTACTGATGTGGCATTAATGTCAGTAGTTTACGAGCTTAAATTTGACGCTCGTTTGGCCGTCACAAAAATGTCATCCCCCCTGCGTGGTGTTCGTACTGTACGGACATGCTGACTGTGCAAGCTGACTGGTTGTAGGGACAGATGACGTGGCTCTGTGACTGGGTGTATGGTGGTTGACCGTGGGCCAGTGGCCGCTTGCCACGTGGTGGGTGCGGGTCCGTCGATTTTGTAGTTTCTGGCAGAAGAAAGGCATTGCCGGAGAGGGATATTCCGGCGGGCCGGGAGCCGAGGTCGCCGGAGGTGGTGGCGGCAGCGTGCAGAGCGAGGTGGCCAAGGAGAGTACATGGCGGTGGGACCTGCTCGGGTGGCGGCGGGACGAGCGGCCATTGTGCGGCGAGGAGGAGAGGTGCCGTCGGCGGGATGTTGACCGGTGGCAGGGCCCGGTCGGCGGACGAACTGGCGGGAGTACCACAGGGTACACGGCCAGAGCGAGCGCAGAGACCGGGAAGTATGGGCGGCGCAGCCCGTAAAATGCTGCAAAACAATGACAGAGTACAAAAAGCACGGGTTGGGGGTATGCAGACCCCCAAAAAATTTTTTTGAATTGATATTTTTTTTATCGCTTTTTCCGAATTTTTTTATTTTATTTTTTTGAAAAAAAAATTTCGAAATCCGTACAATAATAGCCAAAATGGGGAAAAAATTTTTCTCACCAAAATAGGTCGACTTTATAGTTGAAATTTATGGAAATGGCCTCCCGGATTCAATGGTGATGTCCAAATCGCTATACGACGCCCCCAAAAAATGAAGATCCCCAAATCCAAAAATAGAAGCCTCCAAAATGTCTCCAAAAAACTAATCAATGAAGCCCCAATAGCTCTAATACCATGTAGGATTTTGCCAAGATCAAGGGCACAATGAAAAGCATAAAAGAGAGACAATAGAATGACAAGAACAAACTGTATTCTCATCAATATGCAAATGATCAACTGGATTAACCAATACAATGAATATAGGCCTACTTATATAGGCAAGGCCATATGGATGTATGAGCACACAAATATGACATGTGGTTCAATGAGAAACAAGGGTAGGTAAGAAATACTAGGGGTAGGTAGGAGAAATAATATAATATTCCACAAGAGGTGGATGACCCACTGAATGTGGAGTGTAACAGCAAAATAAGACCACAAAAGGTGGAGTTTCTCCTACAAGCTCTATCCCTATGTGCACACTTCCCTAAGTGTCTCAAATCCAAACTACGAAGAGATGCATTATCCTAAGTTAACTTAAGTAAAGTGTAATAATATCCATAATGAATATTTATTTACACCAACAATCATCTCCATCAGTTATGCCAACATGCCAACACTACAACCCTTAGGGAAGGTTCACTACCTTACAATAACATTCAGACTACAATCCGATTAATTTGAACTGAAAGAATAACATCTCCTAGTGCTTGATGACAATTCCAATTAAGCACATATGTCTTCCCTTCAACATTATTTGCTCAATACATCACATCGAATGATGAATTCGCTTATTCACACATACACCACTCTTTGATAATGCAGGCACAACCAACACACTTGAATTACATGAATGTAACACCTATTCATACAATTCATCAATCTTGACTACAAGATTGAGTCAAACCCTCAACAACTAATTACAAAATTACATCACATGATACATAAATAAACCATCAGACCAATATAGTACCATGCATGGACCCAAATCAAATACTCGAACACGCAACACCACTAGAAATCTTGCTAAGATTGTGAGATTTTGCCAAGATCAAGAGGCAATGGAAAGCAGAAATAAGAGAGAACAAAATAGATGATGGGAATAAACTGTATTCTATCAATGATGCAAAATGTGATCAACTGGATCATCAATCATTGTTGATTGATTGCCCGTACAAACAATGTAGATAAGCTTTCTTATATAGGCAAGGCTATATGGATATAAGAGCACACAAACATGACACGTGGCTCAATAAGAAGCAAGGGCAGGTAGGAAATAGGTGTGGGTAGGTAGGAGAAACAATATAATATTCCACATTAGGTGGAATGTAACAATAAGATAAGATCAACACCATAAAAGGTGGAAATTCTCCTACACACACTATCCCAATGTGGCATAAACACCCAAGTGTCTCATACCCAAACTACTATTAAATGCATGTACCTAAGTAAACTAAAGTAAGGTGTAATAATATCCAAGATGAATAATTATTTATGCCAACACCCCCTTAAGTGCAACTTAGGGGAATGCACTAAAGTCTACAATGCAACTAAGCAATGCAAGATGGGTCCTGGTTACGAGGCCATGTTAGGTACCCATATACAAATGCAAATGCAATCTCCCATAAACGAAGAAAGAGAGAAAAACCCAATGGGAAAAAACCCTCCCCCAAAAGAGAGATGATGAAAGCATACAATGCTCTCAATGATGAGCGAGAAGAACAAAACATGTCCCCCCCATAAGAGAGAAGAAGAGACCATGAAGCCCCCCCTCAATATCGAATCTCCTGCAAAGATGGTCCAATGATGTTGACCAAAATACCTCCCGTAAGGAAGAAAGAGAGCCAATGTTGCACCAATAATGTCAAAGTGTGACAAAACCAGGTACCAAGTCGATGACAATGAGTCACTCGCTGCAACAAAATGAAGATCGAGCATGGAGACAACCTGCTTTGAGCATCATCTGGATACTCGTAAATGGCAGAAATACTGGTACAATCCAAGTCTCACGGGAGCCATGCACAAATGTGTACAATCTAAGTCTCAACTGGAGCCATGCACCAAGTCTCACAAGATATTCCTAATCTACATGTACAAGAGGATTGCATCAAATTGATAGTTCTAATACTTAATGTAAGTATAGATCCAATAGCTAATAAGATGAGAGGGGGGGGGGGTGAATCATACAAACTTAATCTTCCATAAAAACAACAGATTCAACCTCGGTAACATATACTTCAGTAATATAACCAAAACTGCTAAACATGCAAACTCAAAAGCATATAAACATCATAACACTCATAACACCAGATTTAACGTGGAAACCCAAATAGGGAAAAACCACTATGGGATTTCGGACCCACTAAGAAATATACTCTTCTAGAGTATGCTCGGTTAAAAACAAATCCTGTTAAAGATTACAAACACATTGCTAGATGTGACCCGGTTAAGGGATTTCCCTCAGATCTGTTAGGATCTTCACCTTGTTAGAAGTGACCTTGTTAAAGGATTTCAAACACTCAATCAGAATGTCACCTTGCTAGAGGGTTTTACAAATAATATTGTTAAGTCCACTCGATTAAGAGATTTTCTATCACTTTACAAAATAACAGTAATAAAAATCTATCCGCAACTTCACATCTAAAATGCTAAAGCATATTCTTATTTGCTCAATACAATAGGACTTATCTTGTCCATCTGCTGGGCTCTATACTCTGTTATTCAAATAGGTCTTCAAGCTTCTATGCTCGGTAATCACTATGTAGCATCCCTGTGCATACACTTGCCCGCATCCATTGTTTATCAACAGTTCCTTATTTATAAACAATTTGCTAACCGCTTAATCTCCTTGATCACATTTCCCATGATCAATCATAGCCATCAGATCTTCAAACTTTGACCAGGTTCAATGTATCCTTCGATCTGAAAAACATTTTACCCCGCCTTGGAACTTGCATATATTTCTTGGAACTTGTGCTAGGGTATTGCAGTTCAATCTGAGCTATAGATCTTCTTGCTGATTTTCCTCTGCCATAGATTCTTTAACAAACTTCATGCACGACATACCAATCATTCAATCATAGCCAGCTCATCAGCTTCCTTCATTAAATAATGCTTTTATTCATTCAATACATTCTGTTACGACTCGGTTGCAACTCGGTAAATACTAAACTTCACTCGGTAGACATTCTGACTTCATTAATCGATAACAATAACCTTAGGGTTTATCGACTAGGTTCCTTAGGGTTTACCGACTAGGTTCTTTGCTCGGTAACATGGTATAGTATTAACCTTACAATTAATAACATATGTAGGATATCAAAACAATCTAAACATCATGATCTCATCATTGTCTAACTTGGTAATAGTTGCCCATTGAATAAGTTATTTCTCTCCTTATTCATCACATTCTTTCTGTGTCTTTTACCGACATTTTTATACTCATCAAATCATACTTTTTAAGATATGGCAACATCATACTGAATTAGAAAATCAATTTCTTGACATCAATGACAAAATAATAATATTAAGACCGTAAACATCCTTAATCAGTTATATCCATAATCATCAACAACCTTCTCAATATCCTTATTGAAATACCAACAATCTCTCCTTGTCTGTTATAATGCCAACACAAATATGTCAACAATGACAAGATACAAAGAGGTGTGACACTTTATGATAGTGCGACTACAACATTGCTGATGCAAGAGCTTACAACATGATAGTGCAAATCTGGAAACATGAAAATGATGCCACCAAGAAGCTCTGTAGAATACTGCAGAAAAAAGATGCCTCCAATTGGGATGTGGCAAAGAGATATAAAGGAGCAAATCAACCCCCCCCCTCCGCCCCCTTGACTGTTGGTTGGAAGCACTGTAAGACAGGTATGAAGTGACAAGAAAAAAATGTTCCCATTTTTGCTTATTCCATGATGTTTGTGTTTTTAAAAGATTTTAAAAAATCTAAAAAAAAAAACTTATTATATGCCCTCCAAAAAACTTTATAAAAATAAAGAAAAAATAAACAAGGCAAATTTTTTCTTTTGAAAAAGAAAAAAAACTTTAATAAAATTATTAAAGACAAAAACAAACTTAATGAAAAACTTATTTTTTTATTATTTAAAAAAAAACTTATTTTAAAAAAAAAGAAGAAAAAATTCATTTTTTTTTAATTATTATGAAAAAATTATATTTAAAAAGTTTTATTTGTTAATTTTAAAAAAAGTTTAAAAATAATTAGAAAAACAAAAAAATGCCATTAACCCCCCCCTCATGGGAAGGGACCCGCGATGGCTGCAGGTGTACCTTGCGGTACCCGCAGGGCCTACGATCATCGCAGGGGCCTGTAGACTCGTACGACCTATGGGCAGCCCCCAAAAAATGATTTTTTTTTTTAATTTAAAACAAACAAAAAAAAACACCCCCCTTCAAATTTAATTTTTAATTATTATTTATTTTTTTCGAACTTTCGGAAAAAACAAAAACGGAAAAGAAATTTTTTTTTTTTTCATCCCTGTACCCGCAAGTCCGTACAGTGGGCCAGGAGGGGAGATTTTTTTCAACTCGGGGTAATAGAGACCAATTTCGATGAATTGACAGTCAATCTTGGGGTTTTTGGGCCTTCTGAACGCAATGGCGATGACGGATTTGGCAAAAAATGCTCCAAAATTGCAGATCGCTGCTGGGACAAGTCACCACTCTCCACCTTCAAACGACTCTAGATTTGGCCTTGGATGTCGGATTTGGATGAAACAAAAGGCGATTCTTAATTGCTCAAACCTCCTCAATCCAATGGGGACCTCAAATTTGACCCAACAAGCTCCAATAATAACCTGCAATAGAAAGCTCCAAAATGCAAAACCCCAAATTTCTCTCAATTGACAAACCAATGGCACTCTAATGGCTCTAATACCATGTGAGATTTTGTTAAGATCAAGAGGAAATGGAAAGAACAAATAAGAGAGAATAAAATAGATGATAGGAATAAATTGTATTCTATCAATGATGCAAAATGTGATCAACTGGATCATCAATCATTGTTGATTGATTGCTCGTACAAACAATGTAGATGAGTCTGCTTATATAGGCAAGGCTATATGGATATGAGAGCACAGAAACATGACATGTGGCTCAATAAGAAACAAGGGTAGGTAGGAAATAGGTGTGGGTAGGTAGAAGAAACAATATAATATTCCACATGAGGTGGAATGTAACAAGATAAGATCAACACCATAAAAGGTGGAAATTCTTCTACGCACACTATCCCAATGTGGCACAAACACCCAAGTGTCTCATACCCAAACTACTATTAAATGCATGTACCTAAGTAAACTTAATTAAAGTGTAATAATATCCAAGATGAATAATTATTTACACCAACAAAGATCAATCGCAACACACTAAAGCACTGAAAATACCGCATAACATGAAGAATATCACCAGACCCAAAATATCTTCAACATCGTGCATAATGATCAAAGCGTACCACAAAAAAAAATAGGACACGATCAATCTAAACAACAAGAAGAACGTTAGAAACATGAACATCCCAAACACTCTCCCAAATCTGCAACTCAAGATATGATCATACTAGAGCACAACATATCAAATACCATACTCTGCCAACCACTGTACAGAAAAATCGAACCTCAATCCAGACCAAATGATATGATCAAGTAAATGTCTGGCTCACTGAAACCAATAAAGAATGAAGTAACTCTAGTTGATTCTGCATCCCAATCAGATAAACCAACCAGATCAACTCTCTGCAATCACCGGAGCACCAAAGCACAAGAATATGTTGACATCAATGACAACAACAAATCCTAGTAGCAACAATATCCAAAAATATGCCCCTTTGGCATTAATGGAAACATATGAATGTGAAAAACAATCAATGCAAAGGAATAAATCAACACCAACAATCCTCAACAAACTCCCCCTAAGATCATGCACACAAAGCTTCAAAGATAGGCAATTTTCACATGCTTCTCTCCCCCTTTGATAACAATGCCAAAGACATCATGCTTCTTTCCCTCTAAGAAGGACAATCTCTCCCCCTTTGGATAAACTCACAAATCCGAACGTTTGAGTCACTCACTAACTACTCCAGCTGAGTAGCAACACCCAATCATCAATCCAGATAAGAGGATAAGACTCTAAAGTCCACTAGATTGATGCAACTCAATGCATCTAGTTCTCATTAGGAGGGGCGAAGACCCCTAATTTGTCTCTCAAATATACAAATGTATCTGCAAGAAAAGGCTTAGTAAAAATATCTACAATATGATCCTTTGTAGATACATACTCCAATCTGACTTCTTCATCACTGACTTTCTCCCTCAAGAAATGGTATTTAATTGATATATTATTTGTTTTAGAATGTAGTACCAGATTCTTGGAAATATTATAGAACTTGAATTATCACAGTATATAACAATAGGCTCATGGTACACAACTCTAATATCCTTCAACATTTTCTTCATCTAAACTACCTAAGTACAATTGCTAGTAGCAACAATGTATTCAACTTCTACAGTAGATAGAGATATAGCATCCCGTTTCTTACTGAACCATGAAACCAACTTCTTTCCTAGAAATAAAGCTCCATCGGTAGTGCTCTTCTGGTCATCGACATCACCTTCCCAATCAACATTAGTATAAGAACATAACATGAAATCATCATTCTTTGGATACCGTAAACCATAGTCAACTGTCCCCTTCAAGTATCTGAAAATCCTCTTCACAGCTGTGGCATGACTCTCTTGAGGATCAACTTGAATTCTAGCACAAAGACAAACAACATGCATAATATTTGGCATAGTTTGAGTCAAGTATAACAATCCACCAACCATAGATCTATACAATGTCTGATTAACTTTCTGAGATTCATCATGCTTAAACAACTTACATCCAGTCATCATAGGAGTTCCAACAGGTTTAGAATCAGCTAACCCAAACTTTTTCAACAATTCCTTCACATATTTAGATTGAGAAATGAAAATTCCTTTGTCAATCTGTGTAATCTGCAATCCTAAGAAGAATTTCATCTCACCTATCATAGACATTTCAAATTCCTTTTGCATATCATCAGAAAATTTCATACTCAAATCATCATCTCCTCTAAAAATAATGTCATCAACAAAGACCTCAACAATCAAAATGTTATCATTATCAACCTTAAAGTACAAATTACTATCAACAATACCTTTACAGAATCCCAATTTCATTAAATATCTGTCCAATCTAGCATACCAGGCTGTAGGGGCTTGCTTAAGTCCATAGAGTGATTTCTTCAATTTGCATACCATGTCTCCTTCGTCTGATAATGAAAATCCATTAGGTTGCTCAATGTAGACTTCCTCCTCCAAATCACCATTCAAGAAGGCTGACTTAACATCCATCTGATATACCTTGAAATTCTTATAAGCAGTATATGCAAACAATAATCTAACAACTTCAATTCTAGCTATCGGAGCAAAAGTCTCCTCATAATCAATTCCTTCCATCTGTGAACACCCTTTACATACCAGACTTGCTTTGTTTCTAACCACTTCATCGACTTCATTCAGTTTATTCCTGAACACCCATTTAGTGCCAATCACACTCTTGTCTTTAGGTCTCAGAACAAACTCCCATGTGTGATTCTTCTCAATCTGATTCAACTCTTATTCCATAACTTTTATCCAGTTCTCATCTTTAGATTCAATCTTGGAAATCAAACATATCTCTTTAGCAACAATCCTTCTCCTAGTCATCACACCTTTATTTTTATCACCAATAATCTGATTTTCTGAATAATTTAATTTTACATACCTCAGAGTCTTCTGATTGTTCTAATTCTTTGGTTCTTCAACTTCTTCACCGACAGTAGCAATATCCAGATTAACTGTCTCTACCGGAGCATCCTGCTTTAAGATCTCAATCCGCACAGGCTTTGAAACATCTTGATCATCAAAATCATATCTGCTTGCTCTGATATGCTTTTCATGACATTCATCACCTTCACATTTGCACTCTCCACTATCTTAGACTTCAACCTCTTATTGTAATATTGGTAGGCCTTTCTCTTAGTAGAATAACCCAAGAAGATTCGTTCATCACATCTTGCATCAAACTTTCCTATCTCCTCATCTCTCTTGATATAACATTTGCTTCATAAAATTTTGAAATATCTAACTATAGGAACATGACCAAACCATAACTCATAAGGAGTCTTACTAAAATCACCTTTTATATGCACCTAGTTGAATGTGTAAACAATAATGCTTACAACTTCTCTCCAAAAGGTTTGTGCAACATTTCCTTCAATCGACATAGTCCTAGCAACATCTAAAATAGTTCTGTTTTTCCTTTCAACAATTTCATTCTATTGAGGGATTCTTGGAGCAGATAATTGTCTTCTAATTCCATTCCTGTAGTGTCCACCCTTGACTTGACTTTTATTTCATGCATGATATACTTATCTAGACTGCTTATGATGTTTTGGATTATGATTATATATGTGTTTCAGATACTCATTATGATGCTAGACATTATTTGGACATATGTTACACACACACACACACACACACACACACACACACACACACACACACACATATATATATGTTGTATCGTTGCTTTGTGATTGTAGGATTTGTAGGTACCAGACATCGACTCCACGTGGCTCCATAGGTCTGAGCATTTCTTTAAATCCCAATGGCATGTGGTTCGGAGATAGTACGAGTTCCCTTCACATACTCTAGGTTTAAGTTGTTCACTTTGAGTCATCAGTATCTTGGCATAATTCGCCATGTCAGTTAGTGAGTTGTGGCTTTGTGAGTATGCTAGTTATTGTTGATTTATTTAAATTAATTGATGCATGCTTTTATATGGTTCTTGATTGATGTGAGATTATATAGTCTTTAATGTTTAATTAAGTGTTGGATTAGTATAGTTTTATTTGAGTATTTAATTATTTATGATTTTATACTCATTTATTTATCATTGATTTATTGGTGCTTTAATTATTTGAGATTTAATATTTATTTATTTATTGCTTCCTTAGAATTTATTGTTTAAATATTCATTTATCTACTTATTGTTGATTAATGGTTTATTTAATATTTATTGTCTAAATGGTAATTATTGTTTACTTATTTATTTATCTATTTATTGTTTATGAATGTCTATTGAACAATATTTTAATAAGGATATTTAATTATTTAATAGTCATGGGCTATTTATTAATTACCCATTTGATTAATTTTATTATAGCCTATGGTTTTTTTGTATTTTTTTAATGGTAAGAGCTATCTTTAAAGGGGATAGCACCCTTATATTAACTTTTAAAAAAAGTATTACAACAAGGCCTCTAGGCCTGATAGAAACTACATATTCCAACTTTCTATCTATCCATGCCATGTATATAGAGCCTGATTAGACAAAAAATAACTATCCATCCCCCAGCCTATTAAGCTACCTAGCTCACCCGCTGCATTCCTAAACCACAGTTTAAACAGTATAACCAAAGACAGAGACAACCATAATCCAGGTCTACATTATGCACCGCCATTAAGAGTTTGCATGATGCCCTCGACAAACTCTCCCACACTGATCACAGTTTCTGTTTCTCTAGCCGAGAACCACCAAGTTTTAGAGTTTGTCACTCTACGGAAAGGAGCCATATTCCCATTCTGCACCGCACACCTGAAAAATTCCCACGCATTTTCACCGAATGTCCTCATCATCTCCCTTAGTTCTTCCTTCTCCAAATGTATGCATTTGACCCTGTTTCTCTTACTATCATCGGACTCATCACTCCCTTCATCCGCACTCTCCTCCTCTTCATCCTTGGACTCAGTGGGTAGGAATATGTTTGGCTGAAAGTATGTTTTAAGAATAGTAATCCACACATTCTTCGGTAGACTTAATATGGAATCGACGATGCAGTTCCCATTGACAGGCTTAACAAAACCGCACAACAACTCCACGGCTGTTTCCCTAGACTTAATGATGTCCACTAGTGGCATAAGGACAACTTCATAAATAGTGGAGTCGCACCAGTGCCATTTGAAGTTGAGTGTTATCCCAACTAGACCTTTAATCGCCTCATAAACATACTCCTTTGAAATAAATAGATTGCGGAGTTGGGTATCAAGTGTTTCCTCACATTTCATGCAACCAACATTACCAAAGTATGCCATGTATCAAGATAGTATTCTCACTCCTAGAAATTCGCTCAACACTCAATTATATCAGACCATGAGGTCGAGTCGTGGGGAAAGCCACTTTAATAGGGTCTGAGACATCTAGTAGTTTCCGTATGAAGCTCACATGCCAAAAAGATCAAGATTGCACAGTCTGCACAAATCTGTCATACAAATGCTTTTTGTCGATTACATGCGACTCAATCTGCCAACACTGCTAGTTTGAGGAGTCAGTCTGCTAAGGATGTGTGATTCTATTGCCACCTATTCATGATACAGCAAGTACATTCACATGGCTAGAAACTGGAGACATTATCCAACCCCATCTCGCTTTCTTTCCATTAAATCTTTCCTACTCAGTTCCGTAATCTCCATGCTTATTGATTTGGGGTCAACTGACACTTTTACCACATCTGACATGACACTAAGATTGGCAAAAAGATCTGCCAATCAATTACCTTCCCTATGGATGTGATATATTTCATAAGGCCTGATTGATTGCAGCAGAGTGTGTATGTGTGGTAGCCATTTGGCCAATTTCCAATTTGTAAACCTAGAGTTAAATCACTCCATTTATAATTATCTGAGAATCTCCCTCGACCTACACATTAGATAGACCCTTCTGTTTGCAGAGAAGTAGACCAGCCTCAAGGGCTCTAAGTTTCGCTTCATTGTTTGTAGCTCATCCAATATGCCCGTATGTGCCTGACACAATATTCCCAACCTCATCTCGAATAACTGCTCCATAACCAGCCTGTCCAGGATTACCTCTACAGGCCCTGTCAAAGTTTAGTTTTACCCAATTGCAATGGGGCTTAGCCCATCTAATCTTATTCCTGTCAATTTTCTTTTTGGGATAATGGAAGATCGCATTCCTAAGAGACCAGTTCTTCTCCATTTCCAAGTCCCAATCATTGAATTTGAACTTTCTGACATTCTTAGATTTACCACATAGAGCTTCTTCAATGGCAGCCTTTAGATTGCTAATTACTACATCTATTGGTTTAGATGTCTCTTTGAATATTCTTTTGTTCCTTTCTTTCCAGATCAGCTAGACAATCATTGCAAGGCCCACCAGCCACAGTGCACCCCACTTAGATTGGTTGAATATTGGCCATGAAACTAGAAAATCCTTAAGTGACACATTCCTAACTATGCGCAGGTTCATCATACTTAGAAACCACTCCCAACACCTTTGAGCAAACTTACAGTTGAAAAGTAGATGGTCCACCGATTCTTCATCAGCGTTGCATAAAACACACCAGCTTGGTCCATGGATGCCAATTGTCTTGAGTTTGTTGCCAGTGAGAATATGACTATTTAGGGCTATCCATAAAAATGCCCCTGCTTTAGGCAATACCCAATTATTCCAACATAACTTACTAGGCCAGCTTGGATTGACAACTCTAAGCCTCTGAACTTCATATCCCAACTTAACACTGTATCCCCTTGACTTAGCAGCACACCAAAATAAACAATCTTCCTCTCCCGAGGCTAAAATTGCTCTGTTTCTCATTATTTCTCCCAACCTTTTGCACAACTCCAGGTTACCTATTGTTATCTGTTTCCAAGTCTTTATGCCATGATAGTCGACACCCTCAAAGTAGTTAGCCACCTGCATACCTATGGCTGATTCAATGGAATTAATCCAATCCTAATTTTCAAAGATTTCTGCCAGTGACAATTCACCATCCCAAGAGTCTCGCCAGAACTTAGCCCTACACCCATTGCCAACTTTCCAGGAAATGTGGTTTGTAATAATATCTCGGCTTTTCCAAAGAAAGTTCTAGGTGGGAGAGCCCTTTTCTGAGTCGGCAATTATGATAATTTGATCCGGTGCATCAGAGTCCAGATATTTTTTCTGAAAAATTCTACACCATAACTTCTCAAGATTTCTATACATTTTCCACGACAGCTTTGCACCAAGTGTCATGTTTTGGATATTCATTTTTCTCAGCCCTGCACCCCCATCCTCTTTTAACATGCACATGGTATCCCAGTTTATCAATGGTATCCTTCTTTTATCCTTAGCCCCTTCCCAAACAAATTTCTTTAAAAGGCCATCTAATTTCGCACCAACCTGATTCGACATATGAAAGCATTGCATACTGTAAAATGGAACTGCTGCTAACACATATCTTATCATTAAAAGTCAACCAGCCTGAGTAAGCCACCTATTCTTCCATTGCTTCGATTTCACCTTGCACGAGTTTAATACATCTTCCCATATTTGGGTTTGTCTACTGCCCTTATTAATCCTGATCCCAAGGTATTTAAGAGGTAGATCAGCAATGCTGAAGCCCAGAATATGAGCGATGCGATTTTAATTCATTTTGTTTGTGTTAAAAAAGAAAATGTGCGATTTGTCCTTGTTCATTTCCTGGCTCGAAAGCAGAAAGTATTCCTCTAATAATTCCATCACTCCTCTGGCTTCCCTCACCGTAGCTTCTCCAAACAAAATCGTATCATCAACGAACTGCGAGTGTGTGATGGGCTCAATCGATCTATGGAGTCGAATGCCATTCCATTGCCTAGCTGCTTGTTTTGTTTTAATTAAGTTCCCAAGAATCTCCACCATCAGGACAAAGAGAGCAGGGGATAGAGGATCCCCTTGGCTTAGTCCATTAGTAGCTTTGAAAAAGACATAGACCGCACCATTCACCAACAAAGAGAAATTGATTGTGGATATGCAGAAAGAGACACAATCTATCCATTCTTTCAGAAAACCGTAGCATATTAAAATCTTAACCAAGAATTGCCAAACCACCTTATCATATGCTTTTGCAACATCAAGCTTTATGATCATACCTTTTAATTTTTCTGTGTATGGAGTGCATCACTTCAGATACAAGAATAATGTTGTCCGCTAGTTCCCTTCTAGGAATAAAGCCATTTTGATATTCTGAGATGAGGTGAGGTAGAATTTTCTTTAGTCTAATAGCCATAGCCTTCGAGATAATTTTGTATATGGTATTGCATAACGATATGGGCTTGAAATCGTTCATTGTGGTGCATTCCTATTTTTTGGGAATTGAGGCTATAAGCGTGTTATTCAATTCTTTAACAAACTTAACTTTTCTCCTGAATTCTTCCACTACCATCCAGATGTCATGGCCCATAAAATCCCAATATCTTTGATAGAAATACGCAGTCATTCCATCCGGACCTAGGGCCTTATGTGGGTGCAGCTCGAATGTAGCAATTTTAATTTCTTCCAAGCAATAAGGTTCACACAACATAACCACCTTGTCCTCAGAGACCATCTTATGTAGAATTTCAGATAGCCTGTTATCAAATGCACTCCCTGACTGGTTATTGCTCCCCAAAATTTTCTCAAAGTGCTCTACTGCAGCTTGCTCAATTCCAACCTCCGTATCTCTCAACGTTCCAATGTCATATAGAATTGACGTGATTTTGTTCTTGTTCCTTCTACCCTTTGAAGAGGCATGAAAAAACTTTGTGTTTTGGTCTCCCTCTGCAATCCATAGTGCCCTTGATTTGTCCCTCCAGTATACTTCTTCCCTACTTAACAACTCCACGTATTGTTCCTTAAGTGATTTTTCTTTCATATAATCTTCGCTGTCCATTCCTACAGTCATAACTCTATTATTGATCTCTTCCAATTCTTCTTCTATTCTTAGTTTCTCAGTGAATATATTTTTGAATGAAAACTTGTTCCACTACTTGATTTTGTTTTTAATGTATTGGATTCTTTTGACAAACTGAAAACTAGGAGATCCCGAAAATGTGTTGCTCTCCAACCACGAGTTTTTTAGTGATTCTATAAGTGAAGGATCCCTCCACCACATGCTCTGAAATTTAAAGTAATTCCTGTTCTTGGGAGTTTCCTGATTGATAGATAACGTAACCGGTAGATGGTCCAAACTAGCTTCAGGGATGATGTTAGTGTCTATGGAGAAGTTTCCATTGACCCACCATTCCCCCATGAAGAAGTGATCCAATCTTTCAGAAATTTTAGAGAAATTAAGTCTTCTGTTAGTCCAAGTAAACTTACCATTTTTTGGGAATCACATCCATCACTTGACACTTCAAGATGAATTCTCTAAAATCCTCCATTACTTTTGTGCTCTTTATGAGTCCTCCAACTTTATCATCTATATCAAGAATTGCATTGAAGTCCCCAGCTAGGATAACTTTGTGCTTCTCCAAAAATTGCAATTGATCATAAATATCAGACCACACCCTCAGTTTTTCATCTGTTTTAATCGGGCCATATATGTTGACTAGAGGGAAGCATTGCCCCCTATTTTATGCCTAATGTTGCAGACCATCCAAAACTCATTAGATGCAATTGGATCCACTTCAAAGACCTCAGAATTCCACAACATTCCAAGGCCCCCAACGGTACCTCTGGCATCTTGAAACAACCCTTCCCATTTAGAGCAATAGTTAATGAACTCATGCACCTTATTGCCACACACTTTTGTTTCCTGAAATAAGACCACGTCAGACTCAATCTTGATCAAAGATCTTTTGACCAAGCGTCTTTTGTCAGGGGCCGATAGTCCCTTGACATTACATGAAGTGATTCTCATTTCTTTCCAAGGGGGGGGCTGCCTCCCTTGGAGTTCCTTATGTAGTCCCAAATGCTGACAATACCTTTCTCCTTGGCTTTTTCTTCTCTAATCTGTTGATTGCTTTTCCTACCTTTAGCCCTTTTTGTTTTGCCCAAAATGGTGTTAGCAGATTGACTAATGCATCTGGGGTCTAAGTTGTCTAAAGCGTCTCCATCTTCTTCTGGCTCATAATTGCTAGTCTCAGATTCTACTATGCAGTCCTCATTATCGTTTTCAGTAGGAATCTCTACCGGGGATGTCAAGCCTAGGTTTGGAATGGCCACCCTCTCTGGGTGACTAACTCTGGATCCTTCTGACAGGGCTGGGAGATATGTTCTATATGGGTGCTAACCTCTAGTTGTGCCATCATTTCTTCAGGAGTCATCCGTGTCTTGGCATTCATTTTCTCCAGCCATACCATTTTTTCATCCTTCTGAACTTTGTTATTTTCCCTTCACACAAATACTCTACATTCTTTGGTTTGGTGTGTTCTACTTCCACATCTTTGACACACATGTATTTCTTTCTCAATTTCAATATCTTGCCTCCAAATCCCATTTGCCGTTATTAAATTTATACAAGAAGGGATCTGCTTGACTACGACAATACTCATCCTTACATACACATAAGAGTCCTTATCAATAATGTCCTCATCTATTTCCAATAAGGTTCCCAGTGATCGGCCATTTTTTTCAAGACACGGGTCCCCCCAATACTCGATCGAGAGATTGAACAGTCTAATCCATACAGGTGAATCATAAACCACCAATTTTAATGGATCAAAGTTGGGTGTCCAGGGTTGGATGTATAGTGGAAAATTTTCAAAATACCAGTTTTTCGCATTTAGGGCTTGGTCCCTCCTTTTTCTGCAAATATTATGATGAAGAAACCTTTTGGTAGGTATTTTACCACCACATGGTTACCCCAATTCTTCTCTACCCAAGGCATGATGCATTTCCTTGGTTGCTTTGGTCCAATAATTCAGGCAATAAAAGTGAGGTCTTCCCAAATACACTTTTCATCCACCACTTCATCTATTAAATCGACTGATATCAGATCGGTTATGCTAGCTTCTTCAGAAGTTTTTGGTTGTGAATCATCCGCCTCATTGAGTGGAGTGTGTTAATTACTCCAGACTTTGTGAATCAACCCGTTATCATTCCAGTCCACATCCAGTATTCACCATTTTTTCAGTCTTTCCGAAGACCGCACCTTCTTTTGATCATCGTTAATTCCCTCTGCCGTCCGCCATACATGTGTTTCCTGCAGGGCTTCATCTTCTTGTGTTTGCTCATTATATGAAACCCTTTGCACTTTGCACACTGCTTTCTACATTCCGCACTCCTTCTGCACCACTTTCGCCCTCTTCTCCTCGCTTTCCCTATGTACTTCGCTCGCCATTCCGGTTTGCAGGATCAATTTAATTATACATCTGTGATTTTTATACATTATAGCCTATGGTTATTTGTATAGTTTATTATTTATTATGTGGGGTTAGAAAAGTATTTTATCTTATCTCTTTTTACATTCCCACCTATAATAGTATATATGCTTTTTATATTATCCCCACCTACCCTTTATTCTCATTGGATGAAATTGAAATGGGAAATATAAACATAACCTAACTTGGGGTAGGTAGAATATATTGTATTTTAGAATATTTTGATTGGCTAGGGTTTTGGTTTTGAATTTCTTTTATTTGGCAGCTTGGGCTTGTTGCCGGGTTACCATTCTTGAAGCTTTTCTGCAACTTTGGATTTTGTTGAGCTTGGATTTTGCTTGGGATCTTGCTAGATTTCTTATGGGCACTTCATTAGATTCTTGTAGCCATTACTTCTATTTGCAGGTTGGAGGATTTCTCCTTCTGCGTTTTAAATTCTCATTTTCAGTGTATTCTCCGTGTCTGCAGAAATGGCTGTATGTGGGTATTTTGGGAGAAATAATATTTGTATAGTTAAAATTATAGTTATGGAGAAATATTTATTTGCATAGATTATATTATAAGGTTAAATGATAGGAATGAGAAAAATAATTTATTGCCATTGGTAGAGAGTTTTGTCATTAGCACACAACTTTGTACATTTTAGCTTCTTCTTGTGGGATGAAATCTTGTTCTTTTCCTATGAATATTGTTGGTTTTGGCTCTCATTGTGAATCCCGTTGTCTTGGAAGAGATTTGGGAATTATTGATTTAGCTCAGTGAATTTTTGTTTGACTGACATTGTCGTGGAGGAGTGGCTTCAATGATTTCCCTCCTTGTTTCTTGTCATTGTTTGATTCTATTTGGCTTTTGGTCTCCTTGAGTTTTGTATTGATTGGAGAATATGTTTCAGATTCAGATGGAGTTTTTCTATAAGTGTTTTCTATGTTTCTCTATGTCAAAACTCTTATGTTTGAATTTGCAATTTATCCTTTATGTATTTATGGATTTGCCATCTATTTGTTGTTCTTGTTTTGTCTTGTCTGGGCGTCATTTATCAATTTGGTTTCGAGACAACCATTTTTCCCCGATTTTTAATTTGGATTCGTAACTTAGTTGTTTTCTGTCAATTTTTACTGCTAAGTCAACTGCGCCAAATATTTAATCATATGCACCAAATATTTAATCATATGCACCATCTATTTTATCATATGCATCATTGAAATATCCATATGCACCAATCTGTTATTCAAATGCGCTATTCTGTTTTGTATATGCGTTAAAACATTGATATATGCACTCCAAAAATGATCAAAAGTGCCTCAGGGTTTGTCATATGCGCCATTCTGATTGTTGGATGCGCTAATATGTGGTTTAGGTGTATTTTGTCACTTTGATGGTTATTTCCGGATATTCTAAGTTTGATCTTATACCAAAGGCACTTTTGGATGTGTAATGATATTTTATAGATTATGTGTTTGTCATATTGATGATTCTTTTGATGGTTATTGCTTCTATATATGGTTGTGCTTCGCTTTTATGGTTTTGTGCCTTTATCATGATAAGAATCCGTGATAGAGAGGGTTGGTTTAGTGCTCTTGATCGACAAGTTGATGAGCCTTGTTGTTGGTATTTATATATTATTTGTTGAGAAGATTTGATTGTCTTATTGTGACTTGATGCATTTCTATGTTATGAGGCTTCTTGATGTTATTTGACATTATGATCATTGATTGTCCATGTATGCGTATGGTTGCATGATGCTGGATATGTTTTCAAATTTACTTGTTGATTATGAGCCTCTTGTTATATTTATGTTTGAGAACATGTTAGGGGGAGTGGACTTCCTTGTGATGACTGAAATCATGAGAGATAGGTTGCGTGAGGTTCCTTGTAAGGATGCATGAAGTCTAGGTCGCTAGGGCACATTGGAAGTTTACCATTATTGTAAATAAGTGATAACATTAATAATGAATTAATGGTATGGGTAAGTAATTCAATAATCTAGACAATGAATAGTTGAGCCCCATGACTTTATCCTAGGAAGGATGTTTTAGGATAAGCTTGGGAAGACCATTGCAATGGAAAGTCATTCTCTCATAGGTTGAGATGGCTCCACATGTCTATCAGGCTTGTGCCTTATGTATACTATTTGTTATAGGATGACATGTGATGAAAATCCACTCCTACATGTGTCTCCTTGTGATTTTTAATTATACCTTGTTAGATTACATTTATATCTTGTTGACTTGTACGCCTCTGGGAGTTTCTTTTTGTGATTGCTTGTGGATGGTCCTTGCTTGTGAGTCCTTGTATTGTTTAGTCTCTTGGTTGTTAGGTGCCAAGTTAGGTCTAGAGTGTGTTTTGGGAACTTGTGTCATCTCCTAGCATGAGGGGTGGTTCCTTTGGTTCTACATGGTCGAGTGGTTGGTTCTTTTCAACCATTGGGATATTCTTATGGATTCTTCATACGTGGATATGGATTCTTCATCATTGTAGCAGTTATGGATGTTTCTTGTAGCAAATTTATGTATTGGATATCTTGGATTCATGTAATGTATTATCATGTGGAGATGTAGATGCATTAGGAGGAGCCATGCTCGTGATGCATTATCCTTATGATTGTAGATGTAATTGATATCTAAGGATTATGACTTGATTTGTAGTAATGAGACTATGGGATGTATGATGATGAATTTGTATAAGAAAAGTAAATGGTTTGATGAAAATTCCATCTTTGGAATGAATTTAGATTTGAAAGGGAATTGATTTATGTTATTATTTTTACTAGTTTAGTTTCCATGGTTCTCATTTAGGATGTGGATTAATATGAGAAAGAACCTTAAGAGAATGGAATATTTAAAAGTAGGAATTGTGGCTGTTAGTTAATATCATGTGTTTGCATTGGGAAGATAGGAATTTATGCATGGCACATGTATCTAAGAAAAACATTAGGATTCTTGCATTATGCAGTTGAAAATTTATGATAAAGGAAAAGATCATGTAGATAGGAAATAGTTAAGGGTTTAGGCACTTCTGGATTTGGTTATAAAATGAACGGAAGAAAAGGGATTGGTCATGCATTGAAAGAGTAAGCATATCATATTATTTGGTTGATAGAGTAGAGCACACCTCATGAGGGTTAAATAAATAAGTAGATTGGATATTGTAATAGAAGGAAACATATATGTTGCATTTGTTAAGGGTTAAGGATTAATTGATGATAAGTATGTTAATCATGTGAGTGAAATGTTATTGCTTGGGGTGGTTGTTTAAGTAATGACATTAAGGTACCCTAGAGAGATAGTAGTTATGATTGTGATGTTATTCCGCTTGCGTAATTAGTTAATGAGTTTATAATTCATGTTCTTAATGGTTAATGTTAATGGATGTAATTATAGATGATGTTATGTGTTGCATTAGTTGATATTATTAATTTTTTTTATCTCCATTAGAGTGTTAGATTTTTAGTTTCTCTAGGGTATTTTGGTAGGCATTACAATTCCTCTCACATAATGAATCAAACTCGCCAGATGTAAACTCTCCTCTGTCAGATCTTAGGTACTTCAGCTTCAACCTTGTCTCAATCTCCACCTTAACTTTGAATATCTTGAATTTCTCCAGTGCTTCTAATTTCTCCCTTAGAAAGGTAACCCACATCATCCTAGAATAGTCATCAATCAACAACATGAAATATATGTCACCCTGCACACTTATCACTCTTGTAGGTCCACACAAATCAGTATGCACAAGATCCAACAATCCATTAGATGAATACAACTCACTCTTGAATGTAGTTCTTGTTAGTTTTCCAAATTGACATTCTTTACATACGGGATTAGGCGGCTTCACAATTTTAGGCAAATCTCTAATAGCTTGAGTAGAGATTATATTTACCATGCAGCCAAAATTAACATGACAAATCCTTCTATGACATAACCAACTTTCATCAATCTGAGCAATCAAAAACTTTGATCACCAGCATTCAAATGAAAGATATTACCTCTAATCTTAGTCCCTGATACAATCTCTATACTAGAGGCATTTATAATATTGCATTTACCATTCTTTCATTGTAAATCATATCCCTTGTCAACCATTTGTCCAACACTCAAAAGATTATGCTTGAAACCTTCAACATACAAGACAACATCAGTATTATGCTTACCATCAAAAGAAATTGAACGTCTACCATGGATCACACAAGCTTTGTCATCTCCAAATATTACTATACCACCATCACACTTCTCCATATTTACAAAATTTCTTTTATCACCTGTCATATGATGTGAAGAACCACTGTCAATTACTCATTCATGTTTCTCTTCAATCTTAGCAGCCAAAGCTTTCTCCTTAACAATGCATCTTGTAGAATTAAATGGTACTAGATCATCTTCCTTGATAGCAACAAATACAAATTCATCTTCTGAATTCCCATTCTCAGACTCTTCATCTATCACACCTTCAACAACAACATAATAACATCTCTTCTGATATTTGAACTTCTAGTTAGGCTTATAGGGCTCATCATACTTATCATGCTTGTCAAACTTGTCAAATCTATCATGCCTTTCAAATTTGTCATGCTTATCATACCTAGACATTATTTTAGGACACCTAGAAGCAAAATGTCCTATCTTATTACAAGAGAAACATGTCAAAGGTAACTTTCCATCATACTTACCAGCTCCCATAGGCAATCTTCTAGCAATAAGGGCTTCAAGCTCATCCAATTCTTTTTCTTGCTCTTCCATCTCTCTCTTTTCCCTTTGATATCTAGAAACCCAACATGAACTTTCTCCCGAATCATACTTTTGCTTCCCGGATACAGAGGCTCTGATTGCAGTCTCAGATTTTCCATGTGATTCTCCAAACTCACTCAATTCAAAAGCAACAAGGTTACCAACCAGCATGTCCCTAGTCACAGTAGTCACACTTCAAATCTAATCCATAGAAGCTACTTTAGGCTTGTAAGGAGGAGGCAAAGATCTCAACACTTTAGCACCAATCTCATCTTCTTCAAGGATTCCACTGACACATCTGATACCTAGGAAAAGTTCATTTACCTTAGCCATAAATGTAGATATGTTCTCATCTTCTCCCATCTTTAACATCTCATATTTTCCTTTAAAAATTTGTATCTTAAGAACTTTGACATGTTTATCTCCTTCATACAAGGTCTCTAACTTCTCCTAGATCTCATGTGCAGTCTGCAAACCCATCACATTAGTCATCTCTGAATCGGTCAGGGCACTCAACAATGCTTCCTTAGCTCTTATGTTATGTTCATCATTCTTGATCTCAGCAACAATAACTACTCCATTCAGAGGAACATTATAGTTATTCTTTGTAATCTTCCAATACTCTTCTCCAGGACACTTCAAGTGAACTTCCATCTGGTCCTTCCATACACTGTAGTTATTTCCATCAAATCTCTAGCTCTCCTTCTAGAACACATAGGTTTCCATCCCAGATCTCCTCAAGTGATCAAGATTCTTCTGGAGGATCTAGCTTTGATGCCAATTGTTGGCAACAACAATGAAGGAAAACTAAGAGGGGAGGGGTGAATCAGTATTCACCGGATTAAACAATTTAATCATAATCTCAAGTTTGATCAATAATAGCAAGAATAAAGATAAACACAATAACAACACACATAACACCAAGATTTTGATGTAGAATACCTGGTTAAGAGAAAAACCACAGTGGGAATCTACCCATAATAAGATGATACTTTGTAGTAGTATGTGTAAATATTACAATGGGGAATGCACATGCATTCAAGCACATTGCCTAGAGCTCACTGCTCAAAATATGATGACCCAGAAGGCTACAATCCTTAGGGAAGGTTCACTACCTTATAGTAACATTCAGACTACAATCCGGTTAAGATGAACTAAAATAATAGCATCTCCTAATGCTTGATGATGATTCCGGTTAAGCACATTTGTCTATCCTCCAAAATTCTCTGCTCAATAAATCACACTGAAAGATGAATTCTCTTATTCACACATACACCACTCTCTGATAATGCAGACACAACTACGACACCTGAATTACATGAATATAACACATATTTATATAGTTGATCAATATTGAATACAAGGTCGTCTCAAACCCTCAACATCTAATTATAAAATTACATCACACAATACATAAATAAACCACCAGACCAGTACAATGCCATAAACAACATAGCATGGACCCAAATCAAATCCTTGAACACGCAACACCAGCAAAATTTTTGCCAAGATCAACCGCAACACGCTACACCACCAAAACAAATAGGACACGCTCAAGAAACACCAACAAGCACATTAGAACCATCCACAATAGCTGCACCAACACCACTTAATCAAATCTTTATCGATCAGCACACTAACACTCAATAACACTTAGCAACAACAATTCAGACTAGAAAGATAACTTATGAAGCACCAAATCGCGAAGCATCTGAAATGAAGATACACATGAACATCCCAAACACTCTCCCACATATGTAACTCAAGATATGATCGTACCGAAGCACAATGGATCAAATACCAAACTTTGCCAACCACTGAACAAAAAAATGAAACCTCAATCCAAATCAAATGGTACGGTCAAGTAAATTTCCGGATCACTGAAACTAATAAAGAATGAAGTATCTCTAGTTGATTCAGCATCCCAATCAGATAAACCAACTAGATCAAATATCTACAATCACCAAAGCACCAAAGCATAGGAATATGTTGACATCAATGACAACAACATATCCTAGCAGCAACAATATCCAACATGAATCTTGACTTTGTTGCTGCTCCTAAGCTTGAAGGAAGATTGATTACTTGCTCATTTGCTTGAATGCTTGAATGCTTGAATGCTTGATCTCCTGTGTGTATAATGTATGCTTGTTTAGGCCTTAGATGTCAAATGAGAGGGGAAAGTCTCCTTTTATACTTGCCCTTTGGAAAACTTGCTAATTTCCCAACACGAGGCAACATAGAGCTGGGATTCTTGCTTAGATTTGAAATAGGGAACAGGGTTTTAGAAGAGGCCCAATTAGGGAGGACCAGAGTGTGGCGTCCTGGTCCTACTCCAATTTAAGGTTGGGACAAGATACCAAATTAATACAAAAGTAAAAAATGTAGTCATTCTTGAGTGATATGAGTATAATCAGGTCCCAATCAGGCTTAGGGGCACAAACACTAAGGTAAGGACCTAATGTGGTCAAAATTGTACAAGGGTGCAATTTTAGGACACTACAGCTAGATATGGCTACCAATGCCAAGGGAAAAATGAAACTCAAAAATGGGAAGGAGGTCATCCTTCCAAAGGATATATGAGGCTACTAACATGAAATGTTAGGGGCATTAATGCCCCTAGCAAGTGGCGCCCCTTCAGGCATCAAATTGATCAAAGCAAAGATAATTTAATTTTGTTGCAGGAAACCAAATGGAATAAGGAGGAATATGAAGCTCAAATGAAATTCAGGAGATAATGGGAGGGACCATTTGTAGATTCATTTGGTGCGTCAGGTGGAATAGGCATGGTTTGGAACCCTTTAACTATTAAATGTTCAATGGTCAATGAAAGTCTGGATTGGTAAGAGATAATATGTAAATGCTTAAATAGGAACATTTTTTTTTTGGTCTTTAATGTATTTGAGCCAATTTCTACACTGGCTAAGAGAAACTTGTGGGAAGAGATCACTCAATGGTTGTCACAAATAAATGAAGAATGTGGGGTTATTGGGAGAGATTTTTATGCAACATTAGATAATTCAAATAAACATGGGGGGATGCAGACTATCACAAAAAATCATTAAGATTTACAGACCTTTTTTTATTCTAACAATATTAGAGACATCCCAACTAACAATGGGAGACTCACCTAGACTAATCGTAGGAGATATTTCACTAGAATTACAAAGAAACTGGACCAAGTTTTCCTATTTGGTGATTGGGATAATTCAATGAATATATTTGAGGCTGAGATTCTTCCATTCATTAGTTAGATCACTATCTAGTTAAACCAAAGGATCCCAAAGGTGGTAGTTCATTCAGATTTAAAAACATGTGGTTAAGAAACCTAGATTTACATGATCTAGTTCAAAAATGGTGAAGTGAATTCCAAATTGGAAATCATTCCAAGTTGTATTTGTTCAACAAAAAACACCCATATCAAAATGAAGCTCAAGGAATGGAATAAGGCACATTTTAGGAATATCTTTGAAGAAAAGGATAGGACTAAGAAGGAACTTGAATCTTAAAATGAAATAATCATTTAAAGAGGCAATGGAGGTAGAAGAATATGAGAAATAGAAAAAAATAAAATTGGAGCTAAGTGAGAATATGGCACGTGAAGATTGTTATTGGCACCAAAAATCCAAAGAAAATTGGCTAGAGGGAGACAGGAATACCAAGTTCTTCCATAAAAAAACAATTGTCAATAGATGCAAAGAGAAGATTATGGAGATCAAAAAGGAAGATGGAACTTTGACACAGTCAATTGAGGAGGCCAATCCATTTTGAATTTGGGTTGTGTGAAAATGGAATTGGGCAGACTAAGACCTAATCCCACTCTCATTCACACATTGGAATATGAAAGAGCCTAAGGAAGTGATTCACTTTGACTTCCTCTTGTGAAAGAGAGTCAAGGAATACTTTTAGGATTTCTATTCGTTTGCTTCTATGAGAGAAATGAATCAAATTTAAAGTAATGATAAACTAAAATAATGAAATGTATGAAGATAACTATATTAATGACAATAACAAAAAAATGCAGAACTAAAACTGAGATATAGATGATAGATCTAATAAAGGAATTTTGATATGCCCCTAAATAAGAAATAGGGCCTGATTAAGCAGGACCAAGGTGCTAGGCGCTTTGATCCTTTTTGTAGAATTGAGCTAAGAATTTGGAATATGCCAATTAAAGTTCTGAAGGTCTGAACTGCCAAAATATGCCATTAGATGCAGAGGACCAGGGCATTGGGCGTTATGGTCTTGGGCCAGAGCACTGGGTGCTCTAGTGCCAGAGATCTAAGACCTACTTCTGGATTTGATATTGTTCTTGTTGATTCTGATTTTCTGATAGTTTGAAGCTCCATCAGAAACCTATAAATGTACCTGCAAGATGGAAAAAAGGTGTATGGGTGGTTGTTTAGGGTTTCAAGCCTTAGTCAAACCCCTTGTTTTGGTGATTTCCACCTCCCCAAATAGGCAATAAAGTATTGAAAAGTGTGTGTGCTCTATAATCTCATGTGTTTGTAAGATCCTAGTGAGCTATAATGAAAAACTATTCTACTATATGCTTGGAGTAAAAAAAACCCTAAGTGAACATAATGTAAATACTTCAAATCACAAATGCAATATGAATCTAAAGCAATAATGTAAATCTGAAAAGAAATGATGTAAAACTCATAGAGATATGAAAATAACATGAAACCATGCCAAACCCTAAGGAAGAGGTACAAGCCATTCAACAGTCGGTGATCTCCTTATTATTCTTCAATATCTCATAAGCTTCAATTGATGATGGAAAGGTTAATGAAGAATTGATTAATGCTTGAATTTTTTTATTGTAAACTCCACATAAAACCTACACTTTCACTTCATAAGAGGCTCCTTCAGAAGGTAGAGAATGGATCCTTCAAATGAGGAAATAAAAGGTTATATATATGAAACCCTAACTTTATTTGTGATCATAGGCCAACCTAGAATAGATAAAGTTTTAGGCAAAGCTAGATTCAAACATTATGATACCATCATTTTTAATATCCCCAAATTCAAGGAGAAAAATTCAGGACTAGTGTGATTCACACTAGTCCGACCAACTTTTTTCCAAAATTTTAGGGATTCAAGATATCATGATTACAAAATCAAATTCAACTCGGTGTGTCAATCCAAGGTGTTTAGATATGCAAAAATGAGCCTTGAAGGTCAAAATATGACTTTATTAAGGTTTAATTTAATTAATTAATTAAATATAATAAAATAAAAGGGGCACACTTAAGGACAAGGGACCAATTTTGCAATGTGTGGAATGATGAGAGAGGATTTTAGATTAAATTAAATTAATTAAATTAAAAGCTTGAAGGAATTTTAAAATGTTAACGCAACACACTAAGGGAGGTGCTAACCTAAGTGTGAAATTGGACAACCCTAATTAAGGGTGCACAATTTATGATGCTACATTTAGCTCCCATTTTAGTGGTCATATGCAACTACGTGCATATGGAAGCTCAAGTACAAAAAAGTTAACATTCATGAGAAAAAGTATATGTCCATAATATGTCGAATGAAGTCAGCATTGATATCTGTAGTACAACGTTAGGAATCATGACCTATAAAACCACATTGTTAGTTAAAATCATGAAATCACCTAAATGCTCACTAAGGTTGATGAAATTCTAGGGTAGCTATATGCTCCCCTATTTCAACTTGCTAATTAGTGAGTTGAAATAGGGTATCATGTTTACCACATTGAATTGTGAGGAGAGGTGATGACAAGTGCTCACAACAAAGCTTGATACAAGACTCAAGCATGTCGAGGAAGATTCGGTAAGGAAGAGAACTGAAACATGATTCCAATGCAACCAACAGTGTGAGAATTGGTTTTGTAGCTTGAGATATGAAAGATTGAGCATAATATGTAGAATTAGGGTTTAGGAGAAAGAATACCTTAAATACTGACAATGACACTATTAATTTGTCTTATTCACTTTTGGAGAAGAGGAGACCACGTAGCACAAAATGTCACACCTGGTGACTAGAAATGTCCATGCAGATGGAGATCCTGAGGCAGTTCGTGCTTGTCCACATCCCGTTGGATGAGGTTAGCTTATCCAACTATGTCCATACTTCCGTTTCACTCTGTTTGACTAATTTGACTAATTAGGAACCCTAATTCTCATGTGGTACCCAACTGAAGTGCCCTAGTCCGCCTAGGGTGCTCTGGTCCTTGATAGGTGCCGTGGTCCTCGTAGGGCACTATAGTCCTGCTGGGGTGCTCTAGTCTTGGCAGAGTGCCCCGTTCCCTAGAAAGGGTAACTAGAGGCACACATAGAATCAAGTGTTTAGATCATATGATAATGATGTGATTAATTTGATAGACTACTGATTCATAGTTCTGATTTTGCAGTTGTCATACCTACGAGAGCATATTGTCAGAGTGACCTACCACCATCTACAGAGCTAGATCCCTCATTTATCTTGAGAGGATCAACAAATTTTTCATGCAGTGGGTTTATGATATATATGTAATATGCCTCTTATTAGATATCATGGTCCCATACTCATAGCTTTGATGGAGAGATGGGATCATGACACTTCTACCTTTATCCTACACGTGGGGGAGATGACAATTACCTTAGAGGATGTATACCTCATTTTCCGGTCCCAATGAGAGGACAAACAATGAGATATTAGAGAGATCAGTCATTGACAACCATGAGGAGATAATAGATTTATTGTATTGGGAGATGTACACATGGGGAGAGGAAGGGTTGGATTCTCATCTGATGGTTACTTCATCCTACTAGCACTGTTCCATTGGTGAGGAGACTCATGATCACCACAACGCGGCTAACCATATGTACCCACAAACAATGCAGTCATGCATAGAGGCCTTACATATCCCAAATATGCAATGAAGGAGAATCACACTATGTTTTGATGAGGACGAAGCATGTTAGCTCATCTTCATCATGATCTTGAAGATTATGTTTATGGAGAGGGGAAGAGTTTTATGACATGCACTCTTCTACAAGTCTCGATGTTTGAGCACATCACATGCACCAAGCCAGGAGGACATCTTGTTGATGTGGATATTGATGAGCCTCAGTCATATGGTTACCCATTCACAAGTAGATAATGAAAAAGAGGTGACTTGTTATACTAGAGAGTCACTATAGACATGCTGAGATCAGATGACATTGTGTGGAGGCCATACCAACAGATGGCCACTTAGCTAGGCCAGGGAAGACAACTTCACCCTATGCAGCGAAACCATCTTTTAGAGGGTCGCCATAGCTAAATTGTCATGTCGTTCTATTTTCACAGAGTGAGGAGAGAGTTTGATCTAGAACAGTGCATGCCTACAGGTGTTTTGATCTACATACAATATTCTAGATGTATTGTGAGACCAGGAGCAATACCTAGACCTACTGCAGATGAAATAGAGATAACAAATTTAGAGGATGATGAGAGAGATAGGTACATGTCCCTACTCAAGGATGATGTCTGAGTCCAACATAGCTACATCACATGGTGGGATAGGAACGTCGTTGGAGCCATTTTTCCATTAGAATACCCACGAGGTAACCCCAACCCATTGATGCGATCGGTTGATGCACAAAGTGAGGAGAGAGAACATGAGGCTTTAGAGGAGCCAAGCAACAAGGAGGGACATGATGATAAGGATGAGGAGGAAGAGGAAGAGGAGGAGATAGGGGAGGAAGAGGAGGAGGAGGAGACTCCCAAACATCTAGGAGATGAGACCATAGCCCTATATCCTCCTGCAGTAGAGGATAGAGGAGAGGATGCAATAGCTGAGGAGGAGAGATCCCAAGAGAGACTGAGTTCGAGGCTCCATAGGTCCTCACCATCAGAGCTCCATCCTGATGTACAAAGGCAATACGAGCATGACAGGAGTAGCAAAGTCACACCACAAACTTCTATATCACAGGCTCCTATCATATCCGACTGGCTAGAGGGAGACCTAGGTAGTTCTTAATTTCAAGAATTTAATTTTAAGTTTGTGATGATATATGTATTTATAATATTTTCTTTCTCTCTATAGTCAGCATGCAAGAGTGGTGCGACCTTATCCATCACACACTCAATGATATCATCACGTCACCATGTATTCCACAATCTTTGCAGATCATATAGAGGCCACAAAAGAGTGTTGGATGATGTGATGATGCATTTGATGTGGTGAGGTTAGAGCTACAACTTAGATGAGAGGAGAGGGAGTGGCTACATTGTGATCTTAGAGAGGCCCACATGGATTCAACCATGCCTAGAGGCACAATGATGGATCAAGATCTGAGGAGCTCATCGAGGAGTCACTCATGATCTAATTCTACTTATTGTCATACACCCATGGGACTACCATGACAGGGGCCAAAGGGCTCAGATAGCCACCATCCTTAGAGGTGGTGAGGTAGAGGCCACATTTTGTATCTAGTGGCCATGATGTGTATGATGTACTAGAAAATTTTATAACTCTCTCTCTCTCTCTCTCTCTCTATATATATATATATATATATATATATATGATATTTTGATGTTTCAATTTTTTTTCCCTTTGATTGCAAAACAATGTGTTATATTTCTTTGATTACAGTAACAAATTTGGAAATGTACATATATGTCTAATTTAATCCTCATGTGATTGATTGCTCAATACTTTCATGATTAAATTGATACATGTGTGATTTAACTAAACAACTAAGTGTTTAATTAAATGCTACAAAATGGTGATGAAATGTATTTATGTTATACTACATAACAAATGTGATCTAATTAATATCATTAATTAAACACAACACGATGTAACTTAACACAATACATTAAGAAAATAACATGATAAGCTAGCATACCAAAATTCAAATTCCTAAAAAATTACATAATTAATTCAAGACCTAAAAGATGTTTGTCAAGAACAAAGTAAAATAGATTAAACAATGCTAATTTGAATGCCATATACTTTTATGAAGACATGCTAACATATCATACAATTAGGAATGAAAAGAAAGAGGAGAGAAATTTAAGCATAATATCTATGAAGATGCATAGCGTTTATGAGTTCCTTAAGAGGCGTACCTTCCACATTGTCTATTTTGTAAGCACCCGATCCATAGAATTTCATGATGATGTAACATCCCAACCAATTTGGGCAGAACTTTCCTTTTTATTTCGGCATGGCATTCACGCTGCACTAATTCTCATAAAGTACTAGATCACCCACAAAGAAGGAACATTGAATGATTTTGGCATTATAAATTCATTTTAAGGTCTTATGATAGGCTTGAGAGCGTTTATGCATTGTTCATCAAGTATTTCAAGTTGTCGAAGTCATTGTTCTCTATAAGAATCCTCATCAACTATCCCTTTAAGGGAGATTCTTAGTGAGAGAATCTCTAATTCTAAGAGCATAATTGCGTTAGCACCATAAACAAGATTGTAAGGAGTAGTACTAGTAGCTATGTGAACACTTGTCCAATAGGCCCAAAGAGCATAGGTCAACCGAGTATTACAAAGATAACCATGTTTATTTACATTCCTACGAAAAATTTGTTCAATGATCCTATTCAAAGCCTCAACTTGACCATTTGATTGAGGATAATATGGTGTAGAAAAATGATGTTGAATATGATATTTCTCAAGGAATTTCTTCACATCTTTGTTCTTAAATAAGGTACCATTATTATAAATGAAAGTGAAGGTATACCAAATTGAAAAATTATGTTTTCTAGAAGGAATTGACAGATTACATCAGCAATGGTGGATAAAAGAGGAATAACTTCTACCCACTTTGTAAAATAATCTGTGGCAGTTGTATATAGTGAAAATGGATAATGAAAACAACAATTTTGAAAGACTAACAAAGATCCAACCACAAAACCCTAGCCTAACAATGAAAACAATCCACCATATACAAATGAAGATACCTAAGACCATGCAAACAAACAAAATAAACCAATAGACCATTCACATGTCTAGTAGCGTTTCAATCTCCATTTCTTCCTATCTCCATTGATCTTGTTTGATATATTTGCTCTTAGATTTTATGTATGCACAATAGCATGTGCTTGATATCTTGATCACAAGAAGGCTTAAGTCTATCATTAGGGTTTATAATGAAGAAGAGTATCCTCTTATGTATAAGATACTTTAGGAAATAGAGGGATAAGATTAAAAGGTGAAGAGGATAAATGGTCGACTAGGATTAAATGGTAGGTAGAAAAAATAATTAAATGATAAAGGGGGTAGGTAAGAGAGGAATTGAGAGATGAGTGACATGTGTCATGGGTAGAATAGGCTAGTGAATTAATTAAATAAATACAGATTTATTTAATTAATAGAGGAGGTGGGATCAATAAAATAAATAAAATATTTATTTAATTTAGAAAAAGGACAATTTAAATAAATAAAAATATTTATTTAAATTAGAAAAAGGCGAGAAAGGGATAAAGTGAATTAAATAAATAAATAAATATTTGTTTAATTAATAGAAGAATTAGGATCAAATAATTAAATAAATAAAAATATTTATTTAATTAGACAGGACAATTTTAGTTGTCTACATTTTGCCCCTCTTTGAGACAATGCAGCTTGTCATGTTGCCTCAATGAAGATAAGATGAACTGATAAAAAGGTGCCCCAAGGTGGTAATGATATGTACCCTCGAGAGATTGGATGGAAATGTTTGAAAATATCATAGACAATCTCTCGATAAGAAAGAAAGGCTAGAAAGGACTGACAAGATAGGATGACAAGGTTACATAGGAAAAAAACTGACTCAAGAGGAAGAAAATCTGAAATAGGAGACTAGGGTTAAGTAGCCAATATGATAGGGCCACAAGGAAAACATCCTCATTTGCATCCACACACTTAAGAGATTAGAGTACAAAGAGAGAGAGAGCTCAGACCAGTCAGCGATGACGGATAGAGTTCACAGATTCAATTGAGTTCGGCGATATCAGAGTCCAGATGACATGGGTGAGTCGGTAAGTACCTTGAAGATACTTTGTACGTTTTTGCATTTATTGCTGTCATTAATGCATTTTAGGGTAGATAAACAAAAACACAAAATTGATGTTTGCACTAGGAATGCCTCTAGATCAGTTCCAGGCATGTCTAAGTAGAATAAGTGAGTTTAGGATAAGTTTGGTCGCGTCTGCGAATGTTATCGCATCTAGGTTTGATAGGGACACATCTATGTGGAGAAGGCACATGTCTATGTCACAAAGGTGCATTTGTGTAAGATAGTGGTGCATCTGTGATGTACAGGCACGTCTAGGGAAAACAAGCATGTCTGGGTTGATGAAAACCACGTCTGCATTGTAAATTGTAAAAATGCGTTTGTGCCTAAGTAGGCTCAAATTAGCAGTTCTGTGATGATCATACATTGTTGATTGGATAAGCTGGTAAGAGGATACACTCAAGCAGGTGCCCTAGGGAGATAGACTAAGAGATAGGCCAAAATTGACAATTCTGTGATAAACATGTGTTGCCAATTGGATAACTTGCTAAGTGGATACACTCAAGCAAGGCATCTAAATAGGATCAAGTGTAATGTGATGAACATATACACTAGGATGCAATGACATGTGATAAACATAAGCACTAGGATATAAGTAGTACTATGAGATAGACATAAGTACTACTAGGATTGACATGATTGGTTTTCTTGGATGTCAGATTACTTGCCCCAAATAGAGTCATGGGAGAGATTCCCTTTGACATAGAGGTTACGACCAGAGTTGACCTTTGAGGAGTGGGCAGCTGTCAAGGGTATGTGATTAAGACACATCATGTATCTTCCTGAGATTCAGGTGAACATAGGATTACTGATTGCTCTAGCAGAGACATGGCACTCAGAGATTGTTTGTTTCATTTGCCAACTGGCGAGATGTCAGTCACTTTAGAGGATGTTTACAGGATTTTGACGCTATCAATCCATGATGAGATGGTGCCATATGATAGAGAGGGAGACATGGATGCACTGAGACGAGTCTTTGGAGACCCAGAGATGGAGATGAGATTAGGTCATGCTAGTTGGGATGTTATGCTAGCTACTAGAAACAAACTACTGACAGTTTTTAGAGGAGTGATTAGTGGTTACCTTTGTCCAGACAGGGTGACACGGGGTATGGTTGTTGGTTGGGGGAGGACTCTAGAGACATTGGTGACATCATACTAGATATGCATGAGGTTCATGTGTATTAACATATTTATATCATGAGCTGTACAAGTTTGTGTATCTTGGTGGCTGCCAGTTAGGTTGTGGGGTGACTCTATTACAGGTGTGGTCATATGAGCACATTGCAGTGACTAGATCGGTTCACTTCAAAGGGATAAGACATGGATAGTCCTATGCACACTTATACAGTATGATCACTTCCCAGCAATTGATTGGGAAGGTGGACATGACATAGATAGTGTCATATGGAGACCCTATCTTGGTTGTGAGGTTTGTGAGGAGGATGCCACAGAGCTTCCATATGTTTTCAAGAGTAGGTATTTGATTGGGCAGGTGCCTTATATACTGGATATGCATCTCATTGACAGGGTCTGCAAGTAGTTTGGGTGACAACAGAGGATGCCTCGGGGATCAAGAGAGTTTGCATGGACAGTGTGAGAGAAGGCTCATTGGGCGCCAATTTTTTCCTATGATGTTGTGGTTACACAATTTGAGTAGATGATTCCTATGCCTTGGGATGTACTGAGAGATGTGGCTGATGCAGGTACAAATGCAGAGTATGATGCCTATTTTGTAGCACATCTAGTACCGAGGTTGAGAGATCCAGATGAGCCTATGGTAGTGGAGGATGATGATGATGATGATGACAGGGGTGGAGGGAGACAAAGGATCCATAGGAGAGGAGTAGCAAGGAGGGTGGCGAGGGGCAGGGGTGGATAGAGGGATACTGGAGAGAGGGATGAGGAGAGACATGATCCACATGAAGGGAGGCCACTAAGACCATCGAGGGGTAGAGGAGGACAAGTATTATAGGTTTGTGGAATGGTACAGGGATAGGTACCAGGGAGAGATGCACAAGGATAGGCTATGCAAGAGGAAGGTGCTCAAAGTGGGGTGAAGAGGGGGATGAGCTGCTAGCGCTGCGAGAGATTGTAGTAGGATAGGCCGATGAGATCAAGGATCTCGAGAGAGACGTTACTCGATTGAGACAAAAATTAATAGATATGCAGAGGGAGAGGGATCGGGCCATCCAGAGGTACACTGAGGCTGAGGAGGCACTAAGGACAGGCAAGAGAGCATTTGAGGACACAGGGGCTGGATATGCATATGTCCTATGGGAAGGAGAGGAGATGGCCTACTGGAGAGACTTGTACTACATAATTATTCCTCTATAGTTGAGGGCTAGGACCTTCAAGAGAGCTTCCAAGATGACTACCATAGGGGGGGGAGATAGACGATAGGCATCTAGTGGTGGGGTTATGGGTCCACCCACACCACTAGGACGAGGAGACAAAGGAGGTGATCCTGAAGCCAGGACTTCGAGAGCTCAGATTCCTTCAAGACTAGCTGGCTCCGAGGGAGGGAGTTCATCATAGCTCTCTTAGATCTTGTTTTGTATTGGTATTTTGTATGATGATGTAGACACCTTTGGGTGATTTTTAGCCCTATATGATATTGACATCATTGTATCATGACACTTTTTTTTTTTTGATATATGAGATGACTCATTCCTTGCAACAACTATATGTATGTGTACTATGTGATGTATATGCCTTATGATGATGCAATTTATGTGTGCATGTTCTTATAATGATTCTATGATTCTTATGATGCTTATGATATGGATCCAAATATGTACATGATGAAATGCAATATATTTTTGTTCTTTTATGTTTTTATATGCTTATGCAAATGCAATAATGCTTATTATTCTTAATGCGATGGATATGTACATGATGGAATGTAATATATATGTATATTGTGTCTGATGCAAATGTAAAATGCAAATGGATGTCTGTTTATGATTTCTTTACATGATGACAATGCAAATGTATATATGGCATACTAATTAGTGGTGTGTGTAGGATGTGATGCAATTATGATATCTATATGTATGCATATAATATAGGTGCAAACTACATGAAATGCATATATTTTTGGTGTGTCATTATACTTAGTCATGTGATAGTGGGCTACACGAACTCAGGGAAGGACAATGGAGGTCAATCATGATATGGGGATGGAAGATAGAAGATATGGAAATAAAAGAGCTTCTTGTGCTTTATCATCATTGAGATTTATTATGGAAAATAGATTATGACAATCAAGGTATAGGTTCGACCTAGAAAGTCATTGTACCCGTTTGCATGGAGATCAGACAATCACAAACAAGGAATGCCCCAGTTCATTCTAGACTCACAATATCCTCATATCCTTGGGCAAGTCATAGCATTACTAAGAGACAGTCCACAAACAACAAAACAATAGTAGGTGAATCATATCCCATCCTCGCCTTTCTAGTCAAAGACATCCTAGAGATATAATCTCTAGTCAGAGACATCTCAGAAAAGCTAAAAGACATGTCACCAAAAGATAAAATCAAAAGAAAACCAAGACTTGACACCAACACACAATGAAATCTTCAAGTTATTTGTGTTTCCTGCCACATATGTTAACATGTTTGATTTGGTCACAATGTTGTTATCCTGATAAAGGAAAGATTATGCTGAAATCCTTGTTGCTGCCAAAGTTTGCTGAAAGATTTGATTTGTTGAGAGCCCACTGCTGCTTGTGTCTCATTTGAAATTGACTGAATCCATGAAACTGATACTTTATTGCGAAGAAGAACATAACTTTATTGTGGATTGTTGATGCAAGATGACCTTTTATTGTGGACTGTGTGTAAAAAGGAGGAAGAAAAATATGATACTCCTCAAAACATGCAATGCTCAGGGTACCACTTCCATCACTAGATTTAGAATTTTCCCTAGTTATAGATTGGACCTGATCTTTTATGGAAGGAAAGGTGAAAAGAGAGGTTTATTATGAATGGCTAACCAACCTTAGGTAGATCAATAACAAGCCATGATGGGGACCGGTAAATTTATTATGAATGGATAGGCTGTGAGTGTGTGCAAAGTGAAAGGATGAGATTTAATCCTAAAGGAGGGAGGAGCAATGTCTCTACACATGGCATCAGTAACCCGGTTTTCACCATGGTAGTTGCCTAGGGTGCCACCGAAGTGATTTTCACCTTTAGACGAATTTATTTCTCTTTACTTTATTCAATTTTTTAAATTTTTTTGTGTCACAAGGCACCTGTTTGCCAAGTTTTCACCAAGTAATGATTTTTCTATTTTTGTGGTTTTTTTGTATTTTTAATATTTTTTAATTTTTGAATTAGGATACTCTGAAAAGCTATGTGTAAAACCTGCGAAGGTGCATGCTATTGATAGGATCCTCCAAAGGTTCTCCATCTAGTGTTGAGAGGTGATATGCACCTAATCCATAAACTATTGTGATGACGTAAGGACCAAGCCAATTTGGTTCAAATTTTCCTTTCTTTTCTTTGTTTTGCTGATTTTTAGGATTTTCTCTGAGAACTAAGTCACCCACCTCAAATGTGCGAGGATTTACCTTATAATTGTAGCTGTGAATCATTCTCTATTGATAAGCTTTAATATGATTAAAATCAGTTTGTTGTCGCTCATCTGATAGTTCTAGTTCTTGTAAACAAGAGACCCTGTAGTCTTCATCACTGATTATATCGTGCAAAGAGACTCACAAGGATGGTAACTCAACCTCAATATGCAAGATAGCTTCAAGACCATAGACAAGTGAATAAGGAGTGGCTCCAGTAGGTGTACAAACACTTGTGCGATAAGCCCAAAGTGTGGGACTGAGTTGGATGTGCCAATTTTGGTCAGCATCATCGCTTGTTTTTTTGAGGATTCTGAGAATGGTTTTATTAGACGCCACAACTTGGCCATTACCTCGGGGATAGTATGGAGTGGATAAGCGGTGGTTAATATGGAAGCAATCACAAAGTTCATGAACATCTTGATTTTTGAAGGGATGTCCATTATTTGTGATGATGGAAAGAGGGACACCATACCAACAAATGATGTAGTTGAGGATAAATGTGGCAATCTATTTTCTAGTGACTTGGGTGAGAGGAACGACTTCAATCCATTTCATGAATTTTTTTGTGGTAGTGATAATGAATTTATGGCCATTGGAAGGAGGGTTAATCTTGCCTATAAGATTGAGTCCCCACTAACAAAAGGGCCAAGGAGTCACAATTGGTTGAAGTTCCTGAGCTGACGCATGAATAAAGTCTCCATGAATCTGACATTGCTTATATTTCTTGAAAAACTAATATGAATATTTGCCCATAGTGGGCCAGTAGTATCCAGTCCTGATAAATTTCTTGGTCAAGGTCGGACCACTAGAAAGGGCACCACATATACCTTCATGAACCTCTCATAATGCAATCTGAGCTTCATCACTCTCTAAAAATTTAAGAAGAGTTCCATCTATACCTTGACGGTAAAGGGTATCAGCTAAAATGACATAGCAAGAAGATTGGTGGATGAAAGTACCACACTGATTGTTGGATAGGTCAAGGGGAAGGGTATTGTTGCGTAGGTATGTAAAAATGGCACCGTACCAAGGGGAATCAGGACCAATGACACATATCATCTCAGTAGGAGTGATCTCATACGAGGGAACCAAAAGGTTGTCCACCAAGAAATCATAGAGGGTTTCATTATGTGATAGATCGATCAATGAAGCAATAGTAGCCATGTCATTTGTAGCTTGATTGTTTTCCATTGGATATTGCTCAAAGTTTATCTCAATGAAGTATTGTTTGAAATCATCTACCATTTTCTTATAAGGCAATAATTTTTCATGTTTTCTCTTTTAGTCATCATTTTCTTTATGAATTACAAGTTGAGAGTCCCCAAAAACATGAAGTTCTTGGATCTTCCACTGAATTGCCATTCGTAAACTTGTTTTCAATGCTTCATACTTTGCTATGTTATTGGTATAGGAAAATGACAATCGATAGGATTTAGGAATGGAATCCACTTGAGGTGCGATAAAGAGAATACTAGCTCCTGTGCCATCCTGTGTGTATGAACCATCAAAGTATAATTGCCAAGGCTTTGTGTGTGTTACCATCCGAACTCTAAAGTCATAGGAGTATCATCAATCATGGGTGCATCTTCCAATTGATCTGCAATAGCTTTTCCTTTGATTGCTATTCAATCCACATATTTGATGTAGAATTCACTTAGAATCATAACCCATTTAGCTAATCTATCAGCGAGTGTTACCTTATTGAGAAGATATTTTAGTGGATCTATTCATGCGACGAGCTTAGTTTTATGGGTTAGCATGTAATGTCATAATTTCTGTGAGGCAAAAACCATAACAAGACATGCACAGTCAATTAGTGTGTAGTTAATCTCATTGCCAACCAAAGTATGACTAATGTAATATACTACTCTTTATTTGCCTTCGTTGTCCTATTGTGCCAAGAGTGCCCCCAGTGTTGTTTGTGTAGCTGATATGTATAGTAACAAGGGTTTTCCTGGAATTGGCGGCATCAAAACTAGTGGATTTAGGAGATAATATTTGAGTATCTAAAAATCCTGTTGACATTTATCCTCCCACTTGAATTTGATGTTTTTATGGAGTAGATGTTGAAAAGGATGACATTTATCTGCAAGTTGAGCAATGAATTTTCGTATAGAGTGGACTCTTCCCTGTAAAGATAGAAGTTGACTAATATTATTTGGTGGTGGCATTTCTAATATAGCTCTGACTTTTGCTGGATCGACTTCAATTCCTATTTTTGAGACAATGTATCCAAGGAGTTTTCGGGAGGTTACTCCAAAGACACATTTCTTAGGATTTAATCTAACTTTGTATTTTTCTAACTAATCAAAGATCACTGAAAGGATGTCCAAATGTGTTTCTCTTTCTAATGATTTACCTAGGATGTCATCAACATAATCTTCCACAGTAACATGCATAAGATCATGAAAGATGGTGGGAATAACTCTCTGGCATGTCACACCTGCATTTTTTAGTCCGAAGGGCATAACATTCCAACATAAAGTTTCCCAAGGACAAGTAAATGTTATTTTGTGTTGATGTTTAGGTGCTATTTTTATCTAGTTCTACCTAGAAAATCCATCCATCAAAGAGAACATTGCATGACCAACTGTAAGATCCACTATCAAGTCAATATTTGGCAACGTAAAATCATCTTTAGGACAAGCTTTGTTGATGTCTCAAAAATCTGTACATATTCTGATACTACGATCTGGCTTGCTGACATGTACTAAGTTAGAGATCCACTCAAGGTAATCAATTAGTCTTATGAATCCAACATCCAACAGTTTCTTAGGTTCTACCTTTACTAATTATGCTACTTGTGCATGCATTTTCCTTAACTTATGTTTCATTGGCTTTGCTCCTGGTGTAACCGCCAGATGGTGTATAACTAGATAAGGATCTAATCTAGACATATCCACGTATGACCATGCAAAATTGATTTGTCATTCTATGAAGAAACTTCTGAACTTTGGCCTTTCTTTTTTTGTCAGGGATTGTGCTAAGAATATGTTGTGTGAAATCTCTTCTGTGATAATGTTTGTTTTGATAGTTTCCTCCACCAACATGGATGATTTCTCTTTATATGATGTCATCGGGAGAATGTCAAGACTTCCATCTTTAGGCACCTTAGAGAGGTTTTCACCCTCAGATACCTCCTTTCTTTTTACTTTTTTAGAGTCAGACAATGCCACAGTGTGGTTTTCACCATAAAACCCATGATTTGTTTTTATTTTTATATTTTTGCGACTAGAAGGCCCAACACCCTCACCAAAGTATTCTACACTATTGAGCTCTATAGTGTACCCCACTTTATGGTCCCCAAGCAGAAGATAATCTCGTATGCCCAAGTAGTCTATGAAAGCATCATCATTTTCAAATGTGTCTAGTTGTAAATGTTCTTTTTGGTCCCAATCAATGAGTTGTGGGTGAACAAGGGGAAGGCCATCAGTATTTTCAAAGTCAACGAGAGTAAGGGTAAAGACACAATTGTCTTTAGGTATGTAAAGGTAATTGTTGAGGTCATTGCTAGTACTCTCCTCATATGTCTCAATCGTAAATGAATCCAAATTGACATCATTAGAATCACATTCAGCAACGAGAGTCCTCACTCTACATGATTTCGACTTAGAACCTAGAAACGGGGACTGTTTAGGATCCTTAGAAATTTTTTCTTTATCATCCTCTTTTTGTGGTGTAGACTTTGAAGTAGTTTGACCAACCCTGAATTTTCTACTAAACTCTTCTTCCTCTGTGGGTTCACCTAGTTCTTTGAATGTTTCAGTGAGCTCATAATCACTAGATGATTTGTCTGAACCCCATTCCCATTTATTGGAATCGGTGGAGTAACATTTTTCTTGTCGATCATTAGAGTCCATGATTTGCAATGCTTCGTTAGATTTGTGAGTATATAACTTGAAAGGTATGAAACCAAGTCCTTTGGAGTGCTGATTTTTGAATGTTAATTCTAGTTGCAAAGGTTGAGTGATTCCTTCTTTTCTTAAGTGAAGAGGGCTCTTACCATAATATCCAAATTTTTGCAAGACCTTGAATCCTTTACCATACTTTTCACATGATATCTTGATGTAATCTTGTGTATCCTCTTTAGGTTCTTTATAAAGCATTTTGTATAAGTCCTCTTCTTCCATCTCACCCCACTTTTGGAATATAGTAGGATCCCATTTTAGTGTAATGATAGATACTCTTTTAGAAGGATGTGGTCATCCATACTCTTTTAGAGAATCCATTACTTGTCTTAGATACATAGTTTGATTTAGAGTGTACTCACCCATGCCTTTGTCCTGATATTTCCCTTTAAGATCACCTTGTTTTGATGTTGAAGTTTTTAATGATTCAAGATCAAAATATGAGGATGATGGAGTTGTTTCTCTATTGATTGGTGCTTCCAATTTTGACTGCAAACTATTGCAATATATGAATGGATTTGGGTCACCATTAATGATCACTTCAAATCCATTATGTGGGAACTTGATACATTGATGATATGTATAAGGACCAACTCTCATTCCATGAATCCATGGTGTCCAAAGAGTATATTGTATGTGATCTCTAAATCAAGGACCTAACATACCACATCCTTCGTAACTAGCCCAACTCTGAGAGGTAAGGTGACTGTGCCCTTAGATGAGCGCTCTTTGTCATCATATGCCTTTATGTTGATTGTATGTGTATAATTCACAACCTTTTCAAAATATCCCAATTTCTTAATAGTATTCAATGTATAAATGTTCAGACCTGCTCCTCCATCTATCAAGACTCGTTTTATTCAGTTTTTATGGAGAAAGGCTTCAATATGTAGAGGTGCATTATGAGGCTGGGTTACAGATGCATCATCAACTTCTATGAATGTAAGGCTATGCAGAATGGAAAGGTATCCCACCATGGCTTGAAATTGGTCCACGTTCAGATCAATGGGTACAAAATTATCTCTCAAAGTCTTATCAAGGATGGAATTATATGCGGGGGATATGCGTAAGAGCTCAAGGATAGAAATGAGGGCATGTGCCTTCCCTAATTGAACTACAAGGTAATACTCATTCTTTGTGGATGAAGAGGTTGTGGTCTTGGATGGAACACCTTTCAAGGTGACTTTACCTTAATGGGTTGTGACATTGCATTCAAAGGTTTCATTTTTGGAAGATGAGAAAGATGGTCCAATTCCTTTCAAAACAACTTTACTCCTTTGGGTAGCACCTTCAAGAGTTTTGTCCTTGATGATGATGGTAGAAACATGATTATCCATTTAGATATTATTAATAGTATAATCATAAATCATAGGGTATCTTGGTATAATTATCTTGATTATCTGTAGTTTTGGCTTTTCCTTTGTCATGTTTAGGAAATGGCTCCTTAAACATCACATGCTCTTCATTGGAGGTGTGACCATCAACTTCTATGTTGCCTCTATCAATGAGATCTTGTATGATATTATTCAATCTATGGAGATTCCTAGTTAGATGCCCTTTACTCTTGTGATACTCACAATATTCATCATCATTCCACCAATTTGGTTTTACTTTTGGCTCATATGGTGGATTATCTGGTAGTGATATGAGCTTGTTTTCCACTAACTTCTTGAATGTTGTTTCAATCAGTTCTCCCAACAAAGTGTACTTTCTTCGGGGTTTTGATTGCCTTTGATTGTTCACTTGATCATTCGTATTAGAAGAACTTGAACTGGGGTAAGTAATCTTAGGTTTCACAATATTTGCATCTACTACTCTTCATTGACTATATTCTTATTCTTGTTCCAAAAGTGGGGTTTGTCTCTCCCATTTGATTCCTCTTTGTTCTCCTTGAATATCTTAATGAAACCTTTTTCAATAAGGACTTTCTTTGTTGCCATTCCTTTCCCAATGACCTCCTTGAAGGTAGACAAACATGCTTTTCTTAGTTCATATCCAATATTCTTACTGATGTTTTGAGTCAACATTTATACCATTTGTTTTTGTGGGATATCACAAGAGCATCGACTAGCAAGACCTCTCCATCATTGTAAAAATCAAGAGAAGGATTCCCCATTTTTCTTGCTTAGTATTGCACAAGGTAGATATCGACACATTTCTTTCATTGTTGTATGAGAAGTATTGTATAAAAGCCTCTGCTAAATCGTTCCCTGACTTAATTCCAGGTGGAAGATGGGAGAACCATTCCATTGCTTGTTCACCTAATATTTGTGGAAACAATCTCATCAAGTGTGTTTCTTCTCCTACTACCTCAATGCAAGCTGTGAAAAATATCTTATGTGTGCCTTAGGATCCCCTTTACCTTTGTACTTATCAAATTTTGGTGTCACAAAATATGGAGGGAACGAAGGCATTGGAATGCTTCTATCAAATGGTTAAGGACACATATCCTTCATTGTGTACTGTTGTTTTGGTGTATTCACGTTTTCCATTTGCTTTTGCAAATCCTTAATCTGTTGTTGCAAGTCATTCTTGGGTTGTGTCTTTTCTCTTTGAGCTAGTCCCATGCCTAAGCCACCAGATGGAGGAGGAGGGATATAATGCATATATGGATGGTATTGATCATAGATGTGTTCATATGGAGGAGGGATATAGTTGTAGTTGTTGGTATAATGGATGTGTTGCATTAGTTTTGTCATTGATGTCAACACTTATCCTTTTGGAGATCTTTGGTTATGTTGAACTGACACATTGTGTTCATCGACAAGTTCAGTGACTCATGCAAAGTCACCGGTATATTATCCACCGACAGGTTATATTGTTCACTACCACTAAGGATGACTTGTTATCATCTGGAGATCACTGGATTATGTCAAATATATGGTTTGGATACTTGGTTTTGGTATTTTGGTTAATGATATAATCGGGTTGACATATTTGCTATTACCGACAGATTGGTCCAGGTTATGGACCGGTATGCGTTATCTATTCCAGATCAGCACAACACATTATGGAGATGATTTATTGATTGGATATTGTTGTAAATGTATTAAGATGACATGATGCATCGCATCAAGACTTATCTGTAAATGATTTAATTGTAATATTCTTAGTGAGCCGATCTACACATTTGGTCTTAGGTTTTGTATATATGTAAGATCTCATTTGAGATGAGATAGAATAGGATATGGTATGTAAGGTTATGGTATGGTAATGTAACATGGTATGTGCTAATATTGAAGATCATCCGAGTAGACCATAAGAGAAGGTTCAAGGAAGGTTTGAAGGTGTTTGTCAGAGCTTAACCGATACTGAATCTAGCATTGGAGATTCTATCTTGAGCAGTACATTATTCTAGGATTTAACCATCCTACTGTAGTCATTGCGACTCCCAGTTGAGCAGTGTGCTCTAGGCGGTTGGCCTTTCTGTATGTGCAAACCCCATTTGTATATACATACTATCTGCAGTAGTATCATCTAATTGTGGGTAAGGTTTCCCACCGTGGTTTTTCCCCTTACAGGGTTTCCACGTCAAAATCTTTGTGTTATGTGTTGTGGATGCTGTTTCTTTTTCTGTTTCATGCATTAAGTTTCACCAGTATTGATATTAACTGTTAATCTGTTAACCGACATTAAGTTTGGTTTACTGGTATTAAGTATCAAGTTTAATTAAGTTATAATTGGGATGAAATTAATTGACAATTGATTCACGCTCCCCCTCTCAGTTGCCTTCCGGTTCCTAACTGTAGCTTGCATACAAACCATTTGGTATGGTGTTGAAATGAGGAGCATTAGGTCTAGGTCGATACATGTCATGACCATGAAAATGGGAGGTCTTATAAGAGTGATCTTGAGTATTGCCCCCAAATCTGACACAGGGTTTCCTCGTGTCATGATTTTGAATATTTTCTTGAGTATAATTATTCGCATTTGTATTTTCTTGGATATAATCATGGTCATGCATGGTGGTAGTTCTTCTCCGTGTGAAAGGACAACTACAAGGTTGTTCATGAGAGGTTCTATCACAACTAACATGAGAATGAGTCTACGTGTTTGGAATTTCAGGTTTTTAAAATAGGGAAGAAGGTGACTCAAGCATGAGACACTCTTTCTTATTACCACCATTATTAGGCCTCCTTTGTCTTGTATTAACTTGATTTATTTGATTTGTATTATACTCCAAAATTTGTGACATATCAAAATCACTGGGTAATCTCGTTCCACTTTGTGCCATGAATTATAGGAAATATAGTCTATCCCTCTTCATAATTTTTTGAACCAGTTTATTAAAATGGGGATCCATGATAGTTTCTTCAACTTTTGCAGGATCCACAGATGCATTGTTATTGTCATTATCATTGTTGTTATCATTGTTGTCATTGTCTGGTATATTACTACGATTGTCAAATGGATTGTAAAATTCATCTCCATCAAACTTATAAGTACTTATGTTGAAAGACCTTAAAGCTTCTTTGGCTTCCCTTCTAGACCTTTGTGAACGTCTTTCAACCATAAACTAAAGTCTTGACCAAAATGAAAGGTAGGATGAAGATGCAAAGACTATGGAAGACGAAGAGGTGTATGAAATGTAGACGAATCTAGAGTAAACCTGCAATGTCCAAGAGTGTAAGACCAAAGTATGTATGTTTTTAGAGTAAGGTGTGGCTTCCAAAGAGATGATGGATCTCTAGATGAGGTAAGTTGACCTTGACTCAAGAAGACCAAATGAGACCCTAAGATGATAGATCTTGATATGGGAATCACCTAGTGTTGTGTTGTAGTATGTTTGCAAAGTTTGATGAGGACAAGCAAAGTAACCTTTTGACTCAAATTTAGAAAAGATGTATGAGGACAATGCAAGTGAAGGAAAATGATTGATTATGTGTGACCAAGACATGTTGACTAAAAAATGAAGCCCTATAGGAAGTAACCTTAGAAGCTCTTGAAATCTAAAAACTTAAGTGCCTTTTGTTCTCGAGAGTTTTCTATAATCTCTCAACTGTGAACATAGACACAGTTTTAACAAACTCAGTCGTGATTTATGATCCCAAACACAGTTACAGTAAACATAGATGCAATTTTCTGGTGATAATGACAATTTTAGCTTGAAAATCAAAGACGTAATTATTCTCTGCACAGACGTGATTTATCAACACAAACGTGGTTTAAACTGATAGAGACGCAATTTCTAAAAATGTGACAATTTCCTGCTGATATTTGGTTGTACGATACCGATGCAATTATGTCCTGCACAGACGTGATTTATGAACATAGATGTGATTTTAATAGTCACAGACGCATTTTCTGATACTTTGTGCAATTCTGTCTGATTGTGAAGTTATTTAATGTGATCAAATCTCAATGTTTTTTTGACTCTTTTCATGGCAAGAGGACACAATAACAGTGAAGACTCAATGTTTGAAAGTGTTTTGTCCAAGGGATAAATTTTTTTTCCAAATGTAAAGTATGATGTAAAATGTTTTTGCATACACTTGAAAATGCGATAGACACAATGTTTATTTGTTTTGTTTGAAAATGTTTTGAGTGTTTTTATGCAAGTACAAATCCTAGGGCTGGTCGGGACAATAGTTGTTGAATCTCACTTGGGGGGTTACCCCGAGCTACACAATATAGAGCAGATAATTAGATGCTTGACCCCACTGGCTCCACCCTTGATACTCACTTCTCTGGGGCAGAAAAGCACCAGTCCCCATGAAAACTCCTCATGGCGAACTTTGTATCTCTACTAAGAACTATAAGAATGTGAGACGCTTCAAAGGTCCAACCTCCTGTGCCAACAACTAGAAGATTTTTGGCTTCTAACACAAAAAGTGTCTAGTAAGGGAATCCATTCGGGTGGCTATAAACAATAGCGTGTTATGCTCCATTAAATGGAAGGCCTCCCAACATATAGAGGTTACACTCTACAAGGTTTATGGGGAGTCATAACGTTGTTATAGCAACATGTAACACCCATTGCTTGCAACTTTCGTCACAAACACTTTTATTTATAATGGCTTGGAAGAGCTTGGTTTTAGCCCGTTACCACTTGGGTCATTCTCTCTCACTTGGAATTATGGGCTACTTGGGAGGTAGGCCCTCTAAAAGTTAAAACACAAAGAGTTTATTGCTCAAGACACAAAAGACACTTGCTAATTTTAATATCCAAAATGAAGTATTTGATAAACTAAAGAAGACAAAGCATTGTAAATCTTTAAAATCAAATCTTTACCAAAGGTCCTGCACCAAACTTGTTAGTAGTTTTGAAGTAATACCCCTCCTGCAAGCACACAAGTTAGGTAAATTTTTAGATCCAAAATACTATGAAATAGGGGCCTTCGACAAGATATTTTTCTTTTTTTCAAACAGCTGCACCACTTCATTAGTTGGCTCAAAAGAGGTTAGCCCCCTAAAGAATAACAAATCTGAAAACCCTAAATGAAAGCGAAAATGTAAAACTGAAAAGACAGACGCAACTATACCAGATGCAAATGCAGAAACATGTCATAGACACAAAAAGATGAAATAGAAATGCGATTTACAAATCTGAGACCTGCAAAATGGACAACAAAACACAGATGCGACAAAAACCTACACAAGCACGAGATCTAGACACAGACACAACAATACAACTCATAAACACGATTCCAGAAACTTGTAACAACAAAACTGGACAAATAAAATAATGCAAAACAAAAACGCAAGAAAAGGCAACACAAACATAAACACGATTAGATGCTTTGTAGATGAAACTTTAGGATGACAGATATGCAAAAACAACATAAAATAAAATACACAGAAAGATCAGTCGTAGACGTAAAAATAAAACAGAGATGCGGCCAGATCCATCTCAGACACAAAAAAATGCAGAATCGTCGCAATGTCGAACCTGCAACTTTTAAAAACACAAATATGCAAACAAGATGTCAAAATAAAAAGGGAAAAGAGTCCCACCGGGTGTGCCAAAATGTATACGTGAAAATGGATAGTGAAAACAACAATATTGAAAGACTAACAAAGATCCAACCACAAAACCCTAGCCTAACAATGAAAACAATTCACCATACACAAAAGAAGATACCTAAGACCATACAAACAAACAAAATAAACCAAATATACCATTCACATGTCTAGTAGGGTTTCAATCTCCATTTCTTCCTATCTCCATTGATCTTGTTTGATATATTTGCTCTCAAATTTTATGTGTGCACAAGAGCTCAACAAAGAACGAAAATATGGTTGATAGCTTGATCGCAAGAAGGCTTAAGTCTATCATTAGGGTTGATAATGAAGAAGAGTATCCTTTTATATAGAAGACACTTTAGGAAATAGAGGGATAAGATTAAAATGTGAAGATGATAAATGATCGGCTAGGATTAAAGGGTAGGTAGAGGACATAATTAAATGATAAAGGGGGTAGGTAAGAGAGGAATAAAGAGATGAGTGACATGTGTCATGGGTAGAAAAGGCTAATGAATTAATTAAATAAATAAACATTTATTTAATTAATAGAGGTAGTGGGATCAATTAAATATTTAATTTAGGAAAATGATAATTTAAATAAATAAAAATATTTATTTAAATTAGAAAAAGGCTATAAAGGGCTAAAGAGAATTAATTAAATAAATAGATTTATTTAATTAATAAAAGAATTAGGATCAAATAATTAAATATATAAAAATTTATATTTAATTAGACAAGACAATTTTAGGTTTCTACAACAATAAGAATGCAAGCATGTCCTTGGGAAGAGGGAGGAGAGATTTTTCCAATGAGATCCAAACCCCACAAGGAAAAGGGCCAAGAAGCCACTTGCAACCTTAGCTCTTGTGTAGGAGCATGAATCAAATTATTATTGTGCTGACACTAATGACACTTTTTAACAAAGGAAAAGGAGTGTTTTCCATGGTTTGCCAATAGTATCCCATTCGGATCAACCTTTGAACCAAAGATTTACCACTGAAATCCCCCCACAAGAATATGGATGTACCTCCTGAAGAGAAATCAAGATCTCGGTTTTTTTGAGACAACGAAGGAGAATACCATTATAACCTCTTCTATGAAGGACATTAGAAAGGATAATGTATCTTGTAGCAAGCTTACAAATTCTAGCTCTAGCATTCTTACTTCTAGAATCCAGAAAGGTACCATTAGTCAAATATTGTGAGATATGAGAGTACCATTCATGAAAATATAAAGCATAACAACAAGCTACGTTACTATAATTATTGGTAATAGCTGGTGAAGAAAGGTTGTGAACTATGAAGTGATATTTTATTGAAGAATCTTTAAGAGAAATGAGGTAAGTTGCACTTGCCATCACATTTGCATGTCGATTATCCTTTCGAGGAACATGTTCCATGGTGTAAGAAGTGAACTTTTGTAACAATGATAAGGCCAAGTCATGGTATTGTGATAATTTGTCTTTTTTAGCTTGATAAGTTCATGTAACTTGTCTTATAATCAATTGTTCAAGTCATCGTAGATATGTAAATGTTGGATATTTAGAGATAAAGCCTCTTTTAAACCAACAATAAGGGATTCATATTGAACAATGTTATTAGTACAAAGCAAATTGAGACTATAGGATAGGGGGATAGGTTTCTCTGAAGGAGATATTAAAATAACACCTGCTCCTGAACTAGTTCGACACTTAGACCCATCAAAGTACAATTCCCAAGTCCTATCAACATCAATAGGGAGAACTAAATCATTAGGAAATGATTCTAGATTAGGTAAGGTGAGAGGAGAAGGCATATCAGCTAAATGGTTGGTTAAATCTTGTCCTTTAATCACTTTTTTAGAAACAAATTTTAGGTCAAATTATGTTAACATCATAACCCATTTCACAAAGTGTCCTGAAAGATCAATTCTAAAAAATAAATGTTTTAGAGGATCAAATTTGATGATGACATGAGTCAGCATTGAAAAGATAATGTCTTAACTTTTGAGTTGCAAAAAGAAGAGAAATACATTGTCTTTCTATTGTACTATATCAGATCTCATAATAGAGTAAAGTGCGACTTATGTAATAAACCAGACATTCTTTACCTTCACTATTATGTTATGCCAATAAAGCTACAAGAACCTGAGATGAAGCAACATCATATAAAAGGAAAGGTTCAATAGAAAAAAAAAGGTTGAAAAATAGGAGGATTAGCCAAATACGTTTTGAGATCCTCAAAAGCTTGTTGATAGTCAGTATTCCATCAAAACATGGTATCTTTCTTAAGCAATTGAGTAAAAGGGCAAGTCTAATCCACAAGTTGTAAAATAAACCTATGAATAGCTTGTATTTTTCCTTGCAAACTTCTCAATTAACAGATATTTTGAGGAGGTGGCATGTTGACTATAGCATCTATTTTCTTTGTATCCACCTTAATACCATGATGCAATAATATGAACCCTAAATTTTTTCCACTATCTACAACAAAAACACATTTTCAAGGGTTCAAGCGCATGTTGTATTTATGAATTCTTTCGAATATTTTCCGAAGGATCTTAACATGGTGTTAATGAGATATAGACTTCGCTAAGATGCCATCAATGCAATCTTCTAAGATTTTATGCATGTAGTCATGAAAGATGAGGGTCATAGCACATTGATAGGTAGTACCTACATTTTTAAAACCTAAAGGCATCATAACTCAACAAAATGTACCCCAAGGAGTAGTAGAAGCAATTTTAAATTGATCCTAAGGATTAATAAAAGATTTGATTGTATCTAGATAAACCATTCATGAAGGACAACAAAGCATGACCATCAGTAGAATCTATTATCATATCAATGTTCAAAAATTGGAAAATCATCTCTCAAAGAAGCTTTATTGAGATCTCAAAAATTAGTGCACATATTAATCTTATTATCAAGTTTAGCAACAACAACAATATTTGAAATCTAAGGAGAATACTCAATAGAGCAAATGAAGCCATCATCTAAGAGTTTTTAAATTTCATCTTTGAGAAGAAAAGCTATTTTGGGATTCATTTTTCTAATTTTCTTCTTCATGGGTTTAGCATCGATAATCAATATAATGTTATGAGTGACCAATTTAGGCTCAATGCCAAGCATATCAGAATAAATCCAAGAAAAGATTTCAAGGAATTCATGTAATAATATAGAATATTTTTTGTGTTCCTCATCAGTTAAATACTTCCTAATCTTTATGATATTTTCTTCATTAGAAGGATCCATTTTAACATCAACATTATCACTCACAAGAAGATTTCTTTGTTGGGTAACATCAAATGGTTGAGGAAATTTATGTGTCTTATCACCATTATCGTTATCTATTTCTGTGTCTTTCCCAAAGTATGCCTCAACATTTAAACAATAAGGAATTCTACGATTATGATGATATTGAGGAAGATTATCATAAGCTCCTAAAAACTTAGCCAATGAATCATCAATAGAGAAGACGTCTAAGGAAAGTTGATGAGAATTAGGGCCAATGTATCCGGGATGTATTAATGAAAGTGAATTAAAGGAGAAGATGACATTAACATTAAGGGATGATCACTTAGAGGATTTGGTGGGTTTAAGGGGATTATATCCAAGTCAAAAAGATGCTTTACAAATTTTATTCTCTAAAGGAACCTTTATCCTTTGTTCTTGTGAACCACAACCATTGTTGTTGATGAGTTGAGATATTAGATCCTTTTATTCCTAGAACTCAGAAGTTTTTGTCACGTTTTAATTTGTATAATGGGATGGTAACGATATATTAAGGTTTGACTATATGCATTTCAGATGTAAACTGAACCCATTAAAGCATGTTTTGTCTTTGCCAGTTATTCTTGTTGCCATGCCAGTTATTCCTACAACCATGTGATTTGTTCCTGTTGCCATATGGATTTTCATAGGCAATATCATGTGTGAAATGAATAAGTGTTGGGTGAACTCACAATAATGGTTCCCACTTTTTTGCCACTTTTGACACTGAGATGTACATTTTTAAAATAATCTTCAACTTCCGAGAACTATAACTTTTAAACTATTAAAAATTTGAAGATGATGTAAATTAGTGATTTCTAGCATTTTGTTTGTAGATTCTATATACATTTTTTTCAAATTTTTTTGAAGGATTTTAAAATTTTTTTTCCATCTCCCTCGAAAAGTAGTTTTTTACAACAAACTACATTTTTTAAGAGTGAAGTGCCTCCTGAAACATAACTTTTTTTCTATAAATGATAAAAACTCAATTCTTTCAAATTTTGGTTTGTAACATCAATATCCAGGGCTTGCATTTGGTTTTATAGTGATATGTTCAATATTTTTCATTTTATAAAGTTTTGAAGTCCGACTAGTCATAATTCAAACATAGGTTTACGTTTGAACACATAACTTGTTCTATATAAATCGAAATTCAATTTTTTTTTTTTTGTTAGAAAGAAGACATCAATACCAGGGGCTTAGATATTTTTTAGAATTTTTTTGAATTAGTTTCTTATTTTTCCCAAGGCGTTGAACAGAGAAGTTCATATTCGATGAAAAACCAATTTTCCATAAAATTAAAAAAATAAGAACATAATAAATTCAAAATATAACAAAATTATACTCGTTAGAAAGCTTGCTTCGAGTACTACTATCTAATATTTTTGGGTTATCAAGATTATTTCATTCGTGTATTGATCCAGAGCTCTGAAGTCATTAATTCTTCAGAACTTTGAAATTTTTTGGGAGAAACCCCTAGTTTGTGGTTTCGAACGAACACGAGTTCGAGCGAATTGGGTTCGATCGAACCCAAAATGGTTCGAGCGAACCCCCATTCGCTCGAACCAATGAGATCGATTTTGGCACACACATTTTTGTAACTATCATGTTCGAGCGAACCCAACAATTTTTAACTGTCGGCTTTCGTTCGAACTCTGGCCGACGCATTTTTCATTTTTTTTTCATTTGTGGAATCGTATAAATATCCATAATTTTTTTTCATTTTTTATCACCCAAATGATTAAAATAATTCGCATTTTTGGATGAAAGAAGACATTTGAAAATTATTTTGAAGGCAATAATTTGAAGGTTTTTTGTAAAAGCATGGGAAACAAGAAGAGAAGGCAAAATAAGACTTCAAGGAATTATTCTCCCGAAATGGAAGAAAGATATCGAGAACAAAGAAGACAAAGATATCATGATGCAAGTATGTATTTTTAATTTAATATGTATTACGTATCAATTAATTAGAATTCAATATTTTATATCTAATATTTTTAATAGGATTAAAAATAATTTTGTTTTAATTGGAAAGTATAATTAATTTGAGATAATACATGTGTATTTGCAAATTTCAAATTCCATCAACTTGCTTGTTGTGTAATTGTATTTTTCTCCTATATAATTAAGTTCATTTATAATAGATAAGACCTATTAAGTCATAAAATTCATAAGACAGGTATTATGTCATAATTTCTAGGTTTTAAATTATATATATTGAATATTTAATCTACATGTACAAGTAATTTCATGTGATAGGTCCTTTAATATCACATAATATATATCTGTCTTAAGGGTAGTTAAGTATATTAATTGTGAAATGTTTTTTCAAATGTGGTCGTATTGATTTTAATAATAAGGCCTATTAGGACTATTATATTGATTATAGGTCTTAAATGTGACATAACTTTATAACATATTAAACATGTTGAATAATTTAGGTGAACTATTTATATTCAACTTCACGTACATGCAAAAACATTTCAGATTAGGAGGTCTATTATGCAATAATAGGTCTTAAATATAAACACATGTGACAAATTATAGTCCACTTACATTATGGTCCATAACAAATTAATATGAGGTCACCTAAGTTATCGTATGCATGCATCAAAATATTTGTACTTTTAATTTTCAAAATTGGAATTTCTAATTTATCAAAATTTTATTTTATGTGTTAAATTAGTGCTCAAAATTAGAGATTGAACTTTAATCCTAACCTGAGAACAAATTGAACTTTAAACCTAAATAGGTAATTTAATTAGAGTTATAAGTTCAATAAGGTCCTGAAAGTAATTAAATTTAATAAACCAAATTGAATGGGCTAATTATAACATGTAAAGCTTTAAGCCAAATTCATCCCTATTCTTAATCCTAATTGAATAATCTCTGATTAATTCAAGAACCTTACACAAACTCTTAAATTATGTGTAGAACGGGAAAACGAACCTGTTGAAGAACACAATATAGTTGATGAACATAGGGAGGAGATTGTCCAAGTTGAACCAATGGAGACCTTTGAAGGAGAGGGGTCAGGCTCCTTACCTCCTACCACTGATATGGATGAGCATATTGTGGATCTAGCTAAATAGGTGAAGAGAAATATTTCTTATAAAAATTTAGATCATTTACTTGAAATGTATGTGGATGAGTTGAAACGTCTCAGTGAAGAACCTAGACATACTAAAAGGAGGTCAATGAATAAAAGTGGAAAAGAAATAATGTCGCATTTCGACAATCTTGATACTACACTAGAAAAAGCTCAATTGTTATCAATTGTACTTACTCATAAAGACTTAATAGATCCAATGAAATTGTTGGGTATAGATACAACAATTCAAAAGAGGAAATCTTCTCAACTACAAAAATCTATTGTTGATAATGTTAAGAAAGGTTTGGTGAACATTGGTAAAAAATATCGAAAACTAGATAAGACCATTTCAAGAAGAGCGATGTTGACATCTTTAGTAAATGAAAGATTGCCTCAAAAAAGACAAATCTCTTCACTGTCATCTGAGTTTGGTTTTAGTAGAACGACAATATCTAAATATGTTAAAAGGAGAAAGATTTTGGATGATACTACCTCAGAAGGGAATTGGGCAATTATGTGTAGAGCTCCTCGTTCTGATAGAATTGAAGATGTTGTTAGGAACTTTGTGACAAGTTTTTGGAATGATAATACTTGCCCTTCATCAAATAGTAGAGATGTTATCAAGCAAAGGATTGGTCCTGATCGTTATGATCTCCATGTAAAACATTGGATAGACACAACAAAACATGAATTGTATGTATTGTTTACTAAAACAAACCCTCATATAAAGATTGGACAAACCATGTTTGAACGGTTAAGGCCATATTATGTGAAGTTAAACAAAGTTTTCAAAACTTGTTGTTGTTGTTATCACATCGAATTTGACTTGTACTATCAGCTGTTTCAAAAGATTAGAGAAGATAATGATGGTTATGAAAATGCTCCTCCTAAATGAACAAGTCAATTCATAGCATCCATCTTATGTGATAAATCAGATGATAATGCAACCGGTCAAATAAATTGCATAAGAGGAATTTGTTGAACATGCAGGGACTTGGCTAAATTGCCTTTGAGAGATGAAGATACTGACATGAGGAATATGGTAAATTGCAAGAGTTACAAGTACCAAAAATTTGAAACAAAATTTGGAAAGGAATCTACAAGACTAGATTATGTAGAAGAGGAAATACCTATTGGAACATTTATGGAAAATTTTCGTAAGTTGATAAAACCATACATATGCCATGGTTTTTTTGCCAAGTGGCAAGCAGAACAATTTAAAAGATTAAGAGACACTTTCCCACTTGGAACTATTCTATCTGTAGTTGACTTTGCAGAGAATTACTCTTTTGCACATCAAAAAGAGATTCAATCAGAGTATTACTTTTCAAAGCAAATCACTATTTTCGTGCATGTGTGTTATCGACATGCACAGATGAATTTGGATGGTGTTGATAGTACATTTGAAAATCATGTCATTAAGAAAGAGTACCACTTCTATATCAGTGATGATAAGGAGCATGACACACTTTTTGTACAACATTGCTTTAAGAAGTTTTTTGAATATTTGAAAGATAGAGGCATAACAACAGTTAAACATTTTGTTTGGTCTGATGGATGTGCGACACAATTTAAATCTTCGAGGCCATTTTATGGACTATGTAGATATCATCGAAATGACAAAATACCACATGTTTGGAGTTTTTTTGAGAGTGGTCATGGAAAGGGTGAACATGATGGTGCGGGAGCTTGTATCAAACGTGCTCTAAGAAAGCATCAAATAAAGTACACAGGAGAATGTATAGAAAATGCACATGATGTTGTTGAATGGTGTAAGAAACACTTTGAGCAATCTAATTATCCTAGGGAATCATCATCGAGAACATATAAGCCCATTCCATATAGAGTGTTTTGGGAGATAACTGGTATGTGTTCTCTTTTAGTATTTTATTTAATTTTTTTTAATTTAACAACTTGATCTACATGTACATTTTGCAGATGTGGATAGAAAATCAATGCATGGATGCAAGAGTGTGGAGAGGACAAGATCTTTGCATTGTGTCATGAGTACAGATAATCGCCCATGGACATTATACACTAGGGATTATTCATGTTTTTGTTCTAAATGCATTTTCGAAAACTATGTTGATTGTAAGAACCAAGAGCTTGGATATGTTAGTGAATGGAATGGAAAATGGTGCCACTAGATGTTTCTGACACATACGAGGATTCAAATGAGGATGAAAACTTTGAAGACATTCCTTTGATTTCTGTTGATTACGATCATATTTCAGGATTGATTAAAAAAGGTACATACATGACGTACACATGTAAACATTTCCTTAAAAATGACATATAACTTAGAATTTATTTAACTTGTGTCAAATTGCAGGAGATATTTTTGCATTCATAGCAGAAGATGGAAATATAGAAGGTGTTAATTATTATTTATTGTGTTGCACAGAAGAGAGAAAGAAGTTATCAAAATCTGAGATGAGTGATGGAATGTCATTTCCCACAGGTTTGAGTTCTGATTTGAATATGTACATGTACATGTACAACTCGCTTATGTGAAATTTTTTAATTTCTCACGTTTCTTATATACATGTACATGCAGGATCAGTTGTAGTGCAAGGGACATATTTCAAACAAGTTAAAATTGTTCAACATGGGATTCATTTCACTGAATACCAAATTGACAACAAGGTATATCAGTATAGTCACTTGGTCATTGCTATTGGCCTAATTCTTCAAACAGTTCCACGTCGAGGGCGGTCTCAAAAGTGGAGACTAGATAGTGAAGATCATGACAAAATATTAAGTGTTATTGAAGAGCGTTGTGAACCACTTGATGTGGTATGAACTATATATACATTTAGTAATCCACATGAATTGAATTTTAATGTAAGTTCAAGATAAATTCTAGATCTCAAGTAACTTGTTTTGAAACTAAAGGATAAATATTTTTTAAGTTTATTTATACATTATATCAAATTAGGATGTATTTAAATGTGCATGTTTAATTGTATGTAATTGTATTTGTATTTAATTAAAAAATGCATATTTAAATTAGAATGTAATATGTACATTTGTAAAATTGATATTTAATATGGAATTAGGACATGCACATGTTGTGAACTATTTAACTACAATATACATACCTAGAAGCTCACATACCTACAATATACATACCTAGATGTAATATACATGTACTGGATGTGAACTATTCAATACATGACCTATTAAGTTTAGTTTGTTCATTTCATACATACTCTTTTGTTTGAAAATCTTGAAACATGTATAATCATACATACTCTTTTACATTTGAAAATCATTTCATGTATAAATTAAATCTAATAGATAATCAAACATGTATAAATCTAATTAATACAATCAAGATAAATTCTAGATCTCAAGTAACTTGAACATTTGAAACTAAAGGATAAATATTTTTTAAGTTTATTTATACATTATATCAAATTAGGATGTATTTAAATGTACACATGTTTAATTGTATGTAATTGTATTTGTATTTAATTAAAAAATGCATATTTAAATTAAAATGTAATATGTACATTTGTAAAATTGATATTTAATATGGAATTAGGACATGCACATGTTGTGAACTATTTAACTACAATATACATACCTAGAAGCTCACATACCTACAATATACATACCTAGATGTAATATACATGTACTGGATGTGAACTATTCAATACATGACCTATCAAGTTTAGTTTGTTCATTTCATACATACTCTTTTGTTTGAAAATCTTGAAACATGTATAATCATACATACTCTTTTACATTTGAAAATCATTTCATGTATTTAAATCTAATCTAATCAAACATGTATAAATCTAATTAATACAATCAAGATAAATTCTAGATCTCAAGTAACTTGAACATTTGAAACTAAAGGATAAATATTTTTTAAGTTTATTTATACATTATATCAAATTAGGATGTATTTAAATGTACATACATGTTTAATTGTATGTAATTGTATTTGTATTTAATTAAAAAATGCATATTTAAATTAAAATGTAATATGTACATTTGTAAAATTGATATTTAATATGGAATTAGGACATGTACATGATCTGTGAACTATTTAACTACAATATACATACCTAGAAGCTCACATACCTACAATGTATTGGATGTGAACTATTCAATACATGAACTATTAAGTTTTGTTTGTTCATTTCATGTATAATCTAATATAATCTAATATAATCAAACATGTATAATCTGATCAAACACAAACCAGGTATAAAGTATAATCTAGAGTCTAAACAAGTCGTTGTACATGCATGAAATATACAATCTAATCAAACATGTATTTAAATCTAATTTAATCAAACATCATGTACATAAATCTAGAATCTAATCAAACATGTATAAATCTAATATAATCAAACATGTATAAAACTTATAAAGTATAATCTAGAGTCTAAACTCCATGTATAAAGTTTAAAGTATAATCTAGAGTCAAACACAAACCAGGTATAAAGTATAATCTAGAGTCTAAACTCCATGTATAAAGTATAAAGTATAATCTAGAGTCAAACACAAACCAAGTATAAAGTATAATCTAGAGTCTAAACTCCATGTACGTGCATGAATATATATAATATGAAAGTATATAAAAAGATAAATGTAAATGAGCTATAAAGTCTGGAGCAAATCAACAGGGATCATGTCGGCTACGAACTGAGCGACCATCTGAGGGGGAGTCCTGCAAAAGTAGAATTTATTTAAATATTAAATATAATATATCTATCTCTCTAGACGTGCATGTACATCAAATATATATACCAAAAACCATAACTAACCTGTACACTAACAGCATCTAAAGAATCTCTCCTACGCACATGCTCAGAGCTCAAGGAAGGAGTGACATGAGCTAACTGTCAATTTAAGGATTAGTCCACAATCAATTTAAATGATCTACAAATTAAAACTTAGAACTCTAGATTATTTATTAAACATGAGATCTATATATATAGATTTATCAGGTACAAATTTGCAATGTATGTATACATATCTTCTAAAATTTTAAACGCACATGTACATGTACATACCTTTGTATCACCTGCAGTAGGCTGTATAGTCTGATCCTATCCTGTGATCATATCAACAACATCACCCGTGCCTGCATATCTCTCTCTAGCTGTACGTATCACTGAGGAGTGCAAGGGGCTAACTAGATGAGTGGGCATCGTGGATGAAGTGTCTGACTGTAGTAGCATGTCCATAAATCCAGTATGGCTCAAATCTCTCAGCTGATCCTCAAATGAGTCCAAACCCTCATCTGTGATATGTACCTGATCAGCTCGTATCTCCTCATCAAATGAATCCAACCGGCCCTCAACTGTGATATGGAGCTGATCAGCTCGTAGCTCCTCCTCTGTAGCAACAGAGTGATCTATAGGTGGGTCAGTGCCTGGAGCATGTGTAGAGTGATGAGAATGCTGTGACTGCCTCAGGGTATGCATCGATGCCACTGTAGCCTGACCATCTCTGAGAATCTCCTCTCTAACATCACCCAATGGTATCCCAAGTCGAGATGAAATAAAACTATAAGCATGTAGTAGGTCCTCGGCTAAATACTGCGACATCTGTACATGTCTACTACCTCCGACTATAGTTGCTACCTCATCTAGGGAGGGGATGCCAGCAGAAATATACCGATCATCTGAATCTGAAGCCCCCCCATGACTAGAAGATGCATGATCTATGGATGATCGCAAACGTGGTCGACTCATCATATATCTGCCCACCCTGTCAGAAGATATGGTGGCTGCTGCTGATGCAATCTGTCCAATCCTATCAATTGCTTCTCTCTGAGAAGCAATCACAATGTGATCCGCTATGGGTGCCATGGCTAGGACTACTGCAGAAAATCTCTGGCCAACAAGGTCCCTGTGTCTAGGCGGAGCTCTATCACGCCTACGATATGCATCTCTATCAGCAATCCTGCCCCTCCCCTGTCCATAATATCCCGGAATATCAAAGTAGTTTGGTTTCATCTGACAATGAACCTCAACAAATACCTACTGTGCAAAGTATAATGGAATCTGGTCGTTATTAGGATAACGACCATGGGCTGCTAAGAATCGTGGGTAAATCAGTGATGCAACCTGTGGGTCGATACATCTGGTAACCTGATATCCCCTCACCTTACTCTTCTCCTGATATTGTGGGAAGCATCTCTCCTTGATGGTCTCCTTCGAGACCACCCCCACCACATCAGCAAAAGAATGAGGACCCCTCACCTCACTCCTCAACTGTCTATATATATCCTCTATAACCTCAAGTGAGAATGAGGTATGAGATGCTAAGCGGTCACTCAATGTCCGCAAACTGTAAAAAATGGACGTGCACGTACTCTTGTACACGCCATTAGTACGAGGGTCATCTAGTATGGCCCTCAACCTATGCAACTCCCAATCACTGTAATGAAAAATAGTAGCAATGTCGGGCAAGGGGGGATCCTGCTGTGGAGGATCCTGTTGTGGTGGCTCTTGATGTGGAGCCTGCGCAGGTGGATCCTAATGTGGAGCCTGCGCAGGTGGATCCTGATCAGGAGCCTACGAAGGTGGATCCTGATCAGGAGCCTGCGAAGGTATATCCTGGGATGCCATCTATCTAGGTACATGTCATAAAGTTAAAATAAATATGTAAGCAGAGAGAGAGAGAGAGAGAGAGAGAGAGATCATTTTCATGAGAGAGAGAGAGAGATCATTTTCATTTTCAAAAAATACATGTAAAAATTTCAAATATTTCAATGAGAGAGAGAGAACATATATTTTAGATCTAGAGATAACATATATTTCAGAGAGATAGAGATATCTAACATGTGTACATATTTAAATCTTTGACATACATAAAAAATTCAAGAATAGAGAGATCTAACACGTCATATGTTAGGACACTATATGATCCTAAGGACAACATACGACCCCTTAAGACACTATGTGATGGACTAAGGGGTATGTCGTTCACACTAGGATTTTATAAGGGGTCATATGTGGTTCTAACCACATATGACCCCTTAGGAAACTATATGATCCTAAGGGGAATGTCATATGTATAGTAGGATGTTATAAGGGGTCATATGTGACCTACTAAGGGGTCACACATGTGTTAATGCATGTGTGACCCCTTAGGACACTATATGATCCTAAGGGGAATGTCATATGTACAGTAGGATGTTATAAGGGGTCATATGTGACCTACTAAGGGGTCACGTATGTGTTAATGCATGTGTGACCCCTTAGGACACTATATGATCCTAAGGGGAATGCCATATGTATAGTAGGATGTTATAAGGGGTCATATGTGACCTACTAAGGGGTCACACATGTGTTAATGCATGTGTGACCCCTTAGGACACTATATGATCCTAAGGGGAATGTCATATGTATAGTAGGATGTTATAAGGGGTCATATGTGACCTACTAAGGGGTCACACATGTGTTAATGCATGTGTGACCCCTTAGGACACTATATGATCCTAAGGGGAATGTCATATGTACAGTAGGATGTTATAAGGGGTCATATGTGACCTACTAAGGGGTCACGTATGTGTCAATGCATGCATGACCCCTTAGGACCACATACGACCCCTTAAGACACTATCTGATGAACTAAGGGGTATGTCATTCACACTAGGATTTTATAAGGGGTCATATGTGGTTCTAACCACATATGACCCCTTAGGAAACTATATGATCCTAAGGGGAATGTCATATGTATAGTAGGATGTTATAAGGGGTCATATATGACCTACTAAGGGGTCACACATGTGTTAATGCATGCATGACCCCTTAGGACAACATACGACCCCTTAAGACACTATGTGATGGACTAAGGGGTATGTCGTTCACACTAGGAATCTATAAGGGGTCATATGTGGTTCTAACCACATATGACCCCTTAGGACACTATATGATCCTAAGGGGAATGTCATATGTACGGTAGGATATTATAAGGGGTCATATGTGACCTACTAAGGGGTCATGCATGTGTTAATGCATGCGTGAGCCCTTAGGACCACATATTCAACCCCTTAAGACCCTATGTGATGGACTAAGGGGTATGTCGTTCACACTAGGATTCTATAAGGGGTCATATGCGGTTCGAAGGGGTCATGCATATGTTATAACACATGCATGACCCCTCAGGACCACATATGACCCCTTATGACACTATGTGATCCTAAGGGGAATGTCATATGTACAGTAGGATGTTATAAGGGGTCATATGTGACCTACTAAGGGGTCATGCATGTGTTAATGCATGCGTGAGCCCTTAGGACCACATATTCAACCCCTTAGGACACATAGGAAATGTCATATGTATAGTAGGATGTTATAAGGGGTCATATGTGACCTACTAATGGGTCACACATGTGTCAATGCATGCGTGACCCCTTAGGACCACATACGACCCCTTAAGACACTATGTGATGAACTAAGGGGTATGTCGTTCACAATAGGATTTTATAAGGGGTCATATGTGGTTCTAACCACATATGACCCCTTAGGACAGTATATGATCCTAAGGGGAATGTCATATGTACAGCAGGATGTTATAAGGGGTCATATGTGACCTACTAAGGGGTCACACATGTGTTAATGCATGCGTGACCCCTTAGGACAACATACGACCCCTTAAGATTCTATGTGATGGACTAAGGGGTATGTCGTTCACACTAGGATTTTATAAGGTGTCATATGCGGTTCTAAGGGGTCATGCATATGTTATAACACATGCATGACCCCTCAGGACCACATATGACCCCTTATACACTATGTGATCCTAAGGGGAATGTCATATGTATAGTAGGATGTTATAAGGGGTCATATGTGACCTACTAAGGGGTCACGCATGTGTTAATGCATGCATGACCCCTTAGGACCACATACGACCCCTTAAGACACTATGTGATGGACTAAGGGGTATGTCGTTCACAGTAGGATTCTATAAGGGGTCATATGCGGTTCTAAGGGGTCATGCATATGTTATAACACATGCATGACCTCTTAGGACCACATATGACCCCTTATGACACTATGTGATCCTAAGGGGAATGTCATATGTACAATAGGATGTTATAAGGGGTCATATGTGACCTACTAAGGGGTCATGCATGTGTTAATGCATGCGTGAGCCCTTAGGACCACATATTCAACCCCTTAGGACACATAGGAAATGTCATATGTACAGTAGGATGTTATAAGGGGTCATATGTGACCTACTAATGGGTCACACATGTGTCAATGCATGCGTGACTCCTTAGGACCACATACGACCCCTTAAGACACTATGTGATGAACTAAGGGGTATGTCGTTCACACTAGGATTTTATAAGGGGTCATATGTGGTTCTAACCACATATGACCCCTTAGGACACTATATGATCCTAAGGGGAATGTCATATGTATAGTAGGATGTTATAAGGGGTCATATGTGACCTACTAAGGGGTCACACATGTGTTAATGCATGCGTGACCCCTTAGGACAAAATACGACCCCTTAAGACACTATGTGATGAACTAAGGGGTATGTCGTTCACACTAGGATTTTATAAGGTGTCATATGCGGTTCTAAGGGGTCATGCATATGTTATAACACATGCATGACCCCTCAGGACCACATATGACCCCTTATGACACTATGTGATCCTAAGGGAATGCCATATGTATAGTAGGATGTTATAAGGGGTCCTTTGTGACCTACTAAGGGGTCACGCATGTGTTAATGCATGCGTGACCCCTTAGGACCACATACGACCCCTTAAGACGCTATGTGATGGACTAAGGGGTATGTCGTTCACACTAGGATTTTATAAAGGGTCATATGCGGTTGTAATGGGTCACGCATGTGTTAAGACACTATTTGATGGACTAAGGGGTATGTCATTCACACTACAATTTTATAAGGGGTCATATGCGGTTCTAAGGGGTCATGCATGTGTTATAACACATGTGTGACCCCTTTGAACCACGTATGACCCCTCAGGACACTAGATGTGATCCTAAAGGGAATGTCATACATGTACACTACTATGTTATATGTGATCCTCTATGACCTCCTAAGGGAACGTATAGTGTCATATGTGGTCTTAAGGGGTCATGTTGTGCGTGTAATAGGATGTGAAAATGGGTCACATTGTAGAAGAAATTTAATTTGTTTAAATTTGTTATCTAAATTTTCTAATGTTTATTTAAATTAATTTTTCTAACGTTTTTCTTTTTTTGCTAATGTTTTTCTAAGTTCTGATTTACTACAGGTTAGTTTTCTATGTTTTTCATAACAATTTTTTTAAATGTCGAAAAAAATATACATCTATACAATTATGTAATTTTAAAAACAAATTGACACATTTCAATCAAAACATTAAATTATCAAACATTTTTCTAAAATAATGAAAAACAATAAATTATCAAACATTTTTCTAAAATGTTGAAAAACAATAACTATATACAATTATTTAATTAAAAAAATAAATTAACAAACAAATTATTTACAAATTTAATAAAAAAAAACATTATTAAACCAAACAAAGGGTTATTTTGTGCACCTGATATAACAAAGGTCGAAAACTGAAACAGGAAAGATGTTAACTGCTGCAGACAAAGTTTGGTGACATGATGCTGACGACTGGTTCGATCCAACCCCCACCAGACAGAAAAAGTCAAATTTGATAATGACCTTTTATCTATCATTTTCGATATTTATAAATTTTTTAAAAAAACCCTAACCGCAACGGGTTCGAGCGAACCCATTAAAATATTAATATTAAAGTGGGTTCGCTCGAACCCAAAAGTTACGCAATGTTCGAGCGAACCCAAGTCAGAAGGTTGGTTCACTCGGACTGCCAGGGGTAGTTCGAGCGAACATTCCCATTTCACTCGAACACGGGCAAATCCAAAATTCCCACTTTCGCCAAATTCCTTCGTTGGCAAAAGTGGGAACCAACTTTGTGAATTCACCCTGTTATGATTAATTAAAATAGATATGTATATGCTTGTATGTTCTCTCTTTTCAATTGCAGGAATAAATGAGATGTTGTGGAGAAGGTTGTCTTGTCACGTCGAGAAGGCAGTTTGAGATATTCAAGGGGTGACTAAAAGTTCAAATCAACGAAGAGGATAATGAGCACGAGGAATGATAGAGGAGTAGAAGGGCACACAAGACTCATTTATGTCTGACTTTAGTAGGCATCAATCTTTTAATACTGCCACACTATATTCTTGGCTGTGGTTCGATGTAGATCCACATTTTTAGTGGCTTAACTCCGACTGTTCTCCTTCATAAATGTTATCCGCCTCTTCTCATCAGCATGATCTTAATTGTATGAAGTTGTAATTTTCTTTTAAATAAGTGTCTCTTCCTCTTTTCTGAGGTTAGAGAAGGAAAGAGAGGGAAAAAGAGTAGATGATTTAGAAATAAAGTTGCAGAGTGTTTTAGTCTTCTTTCATTCTGAATGATGTATCGACTTTTCAAAAGCAATTAATAAAGTTATGTTATTCTGAGCACTTAGAGTTATTTTGGAAGCCTGGATACACTCATCCAAGGGGGCCCACTTGGTGAATGATCCCGTGCCTTTGTTAAGTTTAGTTTTCTTTTTCTACCGCAGTAGACGTCCTGGCATTGACTATTCCTATAGCCACTATAAACAAATCCATTGACTGTTCCTGCAGCCAAATCAAACTGAGAAATTCCTGTTTGACAACTTTGGGCTTAGTTAGCATTTATTTAAGTGATTTTTATGTTAATGCAGATTTTTCCTATAGTCATTTGATAGTTCTGATACTTAATATAAGTACAGATCCAATAGCCAACAAGATGAGAGTGGGGGGGGGGGGGTGAATCATACAAACTTAATCTTCCATAAAAACATCAAATTCAACCTCGGTAACATATATTTCAGTAATATAACCAAAACTGTTAAACATGCAAACTCAAAAGCATATGAACATCATAAACCTCATAACACTAGATTTAACGTGGAAACCCAAATAGGGAAAAACCATTATGGGATTTCAGACCCACTAAGAAATATACTCTTCTAGAGTATGCTCGGTTAAAAGCAAATCCTGTTAAAGATTACAAACACATTGCTAGATGTGACCTGGTTAAGGGATTTCCCTCAGATCTGTTAGGATCTTCACCTTGTTAGAAGTGACCTTGTTAAAGGATTTCAAACACTCAATCAGAATGTCACCTTGCTAGAGGGTTTTACAAATAAGACTGTTAAGTCCACTCGGTTAAGAGATTTTCTGTCACTTTCACAAAATAATAGTAATAAAATTTATCTGCAACTTCACATCTAAAATGCTAAAGCAGATTCTTATTTGTTCATTACAATCTAGACATAGAACTAATCTTGTCTATCTGCTGGGCTCCTATACTCTGTTATTCAAACAGGTCTTCAAGCTTCTGTGCTCGGTAATCACTATGTAGCATCCCTATGCATACACTTGCCCTCATACATTGTTTATCAACAGTTTCCTATTTAGAAACAATTAGGTAACCGCTTAATCTCCTTGATCACATTTCCCATGATCAATCATAGCCATCATATCTTCAAACTTGTCTAGGTTCAATGCATCTTTCTATCTGAAAATGTTTTACCCCACCTTGGAACTTGCATGTTAGACTTGGAACTTGTGCCTGGGTATTGCGGTTCAATCTGAGCTGTAGATCTTCATGCCGACTTTTCATTGCCTTAGATTTGTTAACAAACTTCATTCACAACTCACCAATCATTGATCAATTTGTTAGTGAACAGATTTGCTCTCTTTTCCAAATGATTAATCTTGAACTTTGTTACCTTATTTTTAGAACAAGCATTTCACTAAGCAGCTGGGTAAGTGTTGTTCAAATCGCTTCCCTCTGAATTTTGCATAGGTACAACTCCCTATATTAGTTTTTCAAGGAATGTGCTAAACTATTTATTTCTGAAAAGAAGCTTTTAACCCGAAAGCGTGTAAGGCCGCCTATTTCATTCTTGGATGAAAGGTTGAAATTTTTCACATGTTTCAAAAAGACGAAAAGCTATTTTCCTAACGTTCAATATATGAAGCCACAACAACTGAAACAAAGTTCAATATACTTCTTTCACAGATCTAATAAAGAATGAACAGATTTAAGGAACACTAAATTTGCTTCTGATCATGAATCTTTTCTAAAGTAAACAAAACATTCAAAGGAAAGAACATCAAAAGAATAATAAGTTTTTGTAATGGAAAGATCATTACTGTTACTTGATTAGATAAACATATGCAAAGACATGCATCTTTTTGGATTCAAAACACATAGATTTTCCTTCTCCCAAAAACAATATGATCAGACTTTATATATATATCCTTATGCAACAAAGACACAAAAATACATCTACAAATCTTCTTCCATTCCAGGTTTAACAGTCTGATTCTTCCTTTGATAAAACAAAAAATATCAAAAACGGAGCGAAAAACTCCCAAAATTAGTCACTAAATCTAACCCCTATACCATCTACTTTTCCTTAATTTATAGTTTAAAATAGGGGAGGTTTCCCTGAAAACTTGACCACCCCCCGTAAACAGTTATGAAACCAACAAGAAGTATTTTGGGATAGATGTCCCGAAGTCTTTGCATAACCATGAGAAATTACAAAAATAAAGGAAACTAGCCCTAAATTAATGCATTATGCCATATTTCCATCATCATCATCCTCTCTACTTTCGCGGGCATCGTGAGCAGTTGTAAGTTCTTGAACCATGGATTGGCTCATAACTTTCATCATGTTGAGCTTCACCTTCACCACCTCTTTATTCCACTTGTGTTGCACCATCTTCTCAGAATGTTTCGGCAACTGATCATTCCCAATGAAAGTCATAGACTCAATCCTAGCCACCTTGGTTATATCTTCTGGCATGAAACTACCCTTGGCCCTGATCTTCTCCATGTTCATCCTGAAAGATCTGATTGCATCTTGTGTGCTCAAACTGCAAATTCCCAACTGCCAATCATGATCAGGATTAATCACCTTATTATCATTGACTATGCTACTTTGAAGATCCTGGAGTTCATAAACAGAGGTCTTTGCATCGGTAATCATAGACTTGAAGGTAAGCACTCGCCACATTATGATTTTCTTCAACACAAAAAGATGACATTCATCGGCCACTAGCTTAATTGAGTGTTCTGTCAAAAACCTGGTAGCTCCATATTCTTCAATTTTGGCAAACAGAGGCAGGATATTCTGCCATTTGTGCTCCTCCTTCTCCCATGGCACAAGCTGGTTTTGAACCTCAGAAATAAGACCCTGTATTTCATCGCATAATCTCCAGGAGTCAGTAATGTACTTCTCGCCGTCCTTGATTATCCGCTCAATCCATTTCCCCATAGCTTCAACAATACTCTTGGCCCGTTGAACTTGGTTCATTAGCCTTTTGTTTTCTGGTGAAGTTGGGTCGAAGTTCTCAGTAGCATGAGATATTGGAAGTGCCCCAAGGCAAACAATACTATCAATGAATTGAGCCAAAATGTTTATGTGTCACTTTCGTTCTGTCTTCTCTCGCCCATCCTTCTCTGACCTAGTAAGCATTTTCTTTGCCGACACTTGGAAAAAGTGGTTGTCTGTATCTCTACTCATTTTTCCCAACTCCACCTTTGTGATCTCAAAATCATCAGGGCCAACCTCCTTGTTTTCATCCTTAGGTTTATACAAGGTGATCTCAACAACCCATTTTCCAGTTTCCTCATCATTGTTCAGGTGAGCAGCAGTCTTGAACCTTTTCGGCTTTGGATTCTTCTCTGTGTATTTAACAACCATTTCTTGAATCGGAATAGTCACATGAAGAAAACTCCTTTTCTTGTTCACTGAGGTGGTCAACCACTTAGGGGTTGCACCAGAATGAGTAGTTCCTTCAATCATCTTTGAAGGTGGCGTCATTGCCACAGTCACTGTTTGAGAATCCAGAGCACTAGCAACTTCGCCATCCAAATCTTCAATTTCAAAAATCTGAGTATCGAGCACAACATCCTTTACACCCATATCCTTTGTTTGATCCATTTTTCTTTGGGCAGCACTTCGTGACCGAGTATGCCAAGGAGTACAAAAATCCAAAGTTTAACTAGACCTATGTCTAAGCTGGGGTGACTTGTTATCTTTACCTGCACGAATAGGAGCATTGTTAGAAAGATGCTTTGGTGAAGATAGAGGATCCTTATTACTTCTTGTAGAAATAGACTCAACGCCTGACTTCATTGCTTTCTTATTAGCCACCCATGCCGTGGTTCTTTCTAGAACCCCTTTAGTCCTTAATTGTATATCATCATTCTCCTCCTCATACCAGTTAATTGGAGGCATTTCAGTCTCTGCATGGGCCAAATATCCTCATTCAAATAATTCAAGATAATCCTCTTCGAGCCCTTTAGTATCTAACTTTATCTGCAAAGAGACAACTTGTTCTAACACCAATCTCATGTTTTCCCTTTTAAAAACTTCAAGTTCATCTGTACAATCTTCCCAGAAATCTTCTAACTGTGGCATGGGGAGATAAGACATTAGACCAATGCTTCAGGAAAATCCTTTGTTATCAAAACCTTTTCTTTCAGAATACAGAGAAAAATTAAAATTCCTGAGGTCTGCTCCTATACTCAGAGCGTCAGACATTGAACTACAAGACAATACTCCCAATTGTATGGGAAAATGACCTTCCCATTTGTCCTTAGGCTGTGCCTTTTTGATTATAGAGGTTAGTTGCCTACATACTTCTGCTAGAACAAAGCAATCAGAACAGAAGTGAGGAAGCTTGAAGGGTTCCTCTTCAAAACCTCCTACCCGTATATAACAAAAGCATGGAAACTAGATATAAAAACTACCAAACCTCTTTATCAAAGTCTGTGCATCATCAAAAATCCTTTTAGCTTTCGCACTCTTCAATTCATGACACAAATCACCTAGGAAAATGTTGTGCACCCTTCTGAAATCTTGTAAAGCTTTATCTTTCTGCAGCATAGGATAGAACTCATATACAGGAACATCTTCCTCGATGAGATGTTTCAGTATACCAATTAAATCTTTAACACAAGCCAAACAATACAAGAGATATGAGGACATAAAGAAGTTTTGTTGGAACTGCTTAGCCAAACTCAGTTGTTCTCTCATTGAATCGGCGATCAATTCAGCCCAATCCAAATATTGCTTCCCTTCTAAAACCAGCTGCATATAACAATAAATCTAGTCATCAAAGCAATAAGCCTCAGCAGATCCTCTGGCTCAGGGCAACAAAAGCATCACGTCATGAATATGTGGCAACATGTGGTTCTTATTAGGATTCTTGGGTAACCTTGAACCACCTCTTTGAGGAACCTTCAACTAGAATTTCGCTACATTATTTCGATGCCCGACTCTGTCTGCATTGAACTCGATGATTGACTAAGCGGGAGAAAAGTTGGAGAACTAGTAATCAGGTATCTTAAAGACTGAGGAAATTACCTCATGATTAATGGCAAGAAGGGTTTCGCCATTGTCTCTCCTAATGGTTTCAGACACTGGGTCGTATCTAGCAATACATTCTTGAATCAACTCTAGACAAGGAATTGCTGGGGGAAAGGCTGCGGCTTCTACAAGACCACTACTCAGAATCTCCACACTAAAAGACTTGTCAATCCCCTTGAACACCCTTTCTTTCAACACTTCAAGGTTTTCCCCTTTTAGATCAATATCGCTAACTATGGGTTCTGTGGATGCTAGGCTAAAAATGTTTCCAAACAAACGCAGTGTGGACTTCATAATTTCAAACAATATACCTAAATTGATTACAAAGAAACCTTCTGTATGAGAGAAAATGCAAGGAAAACCACTAGAGAGAACAAGGAAAGACTCACCTTCACAGTTGAACAATCAGACAAAGGCTAGCAGCAAGAAAGACTCCTATCCAGGAAAAACAGACAAAGATACAACAGCAAGGAACGAATGCGAAGTACTAACAATTCTGTAAAGCGGAAAATCGCGATCGAACCCTAGTTGCTCTCCCCTCTTCCAACTCCAAGGAGAGAGAAGGGAGGTTCACTAGGGTTGATGGTTTTCACTTAGGGGAGAGACTTTACATTCAAAAGAGGGGTTGAAACCCACAAGATCCAATCCCACACAATGCAAGATTGGATGCTAAATGTGTTTCAAGGGTTAAGAAAGCAAGGCTACCCTCTTTTGTAAAGAATGTGCATAGAAGAATTAAGCTAGGAATGCATAGAAAGTGACAAAGATTCGCTTATAAACTGAGATAGGGATATAGGATGAAGCTGCGGACCGAGAATTAGCAGTAAAATGTCGATACGGCGCTATCCTGCAAATTTGAGCAAAAGTTGTCAGGACAATGGCGCCCGGCGCCACGGTCCTCCAAAAAATCCGCGAAACTAAGGGGGATCTGTTCATCTCTGCACAAGGATTCCAGATTTTCAATTTTAGCTGCGTACCTGCAACCTACACACAGAAAAGCGAAGACGATTGGGGGGTTAGGGATTAGGGGTTTGCCTTTAGGTCAAACCTCGGTTTTGGAATTAACCAAGAAATGAGCAAGTGCTGTAAATGTAAATGACTGTAAAACAAGTACTAATACCTTGTTCTAAGGATGTTTGTATCCTTGTGTGCGAAGGTATAGATGTTGTATGTTTGTTGTAGTAGTATGTTGTATGTAGCATGTAGTATGTGATCTCCTCTTCAATGGTTGAATCCTTGTCTTTAATGCAACACTTAGCCTTGAATGGAGACTTGAAATGATCAATTGCTTGAAGGAATGCTTGAATGCTTGAATGCTTGAGTATAGTTTCCATGCCTTTTCCATCACGTCCAATGAAAGAGGAAAATGTCATTTATATACTTGTCAATTAGGGCTGATAGACTGATTTTCCCGACCTTAGGCTGACCAGGAAAGATAATTTTCCAATTTGCAAACATAAAGACCCGAAGTCCAAAAGAGACCGGGCCCAAAATAGGACCCAGGGACCAGGGCGCTGGGCGCCCTGGTCCTAAAGGACCAGGGCGCTGGGCGCTCTGGTCCCACCTCCCGGGACAGCAGGGTGCAAGGAGGTTCAGGCCAGGGTACTTGAAAAATGCAGTTTTTAGTGTCATAATCAGGTTTTGGGGTCTCCATTCAGGTTGCGTGTTGCGTCGCCATCGTGAAGACCGAAATGCAGTCGAAATTGCAAGTGTCGCAATTTTAGGACGCTACATTTAGCCCCCACTTTAGCAGGAGTATGTATGCTCATACTTCCGGTAAAGTACAAGGAAACAACATTGAAAGACTTTCACCACGTCAAGGAGGCAAGACACACCAAGCCCCCAGTGGACTAAGGATCTTATGACTTCAATTGACAAAGTAAAAGGGAAGATCACGAGGGAGAACCATGACTGTCAGTAGTAAGGTTCCCTCACTATGAGTCATGCAAGAAAGATATCAAAAATTTTCAAGGCAAGGTTAAATTTGTCAAGAAATTTTCAAGTATCTTGAAAAGATATGAACGGGATGTATGCCCCCCTACGTTAAAGCGGTCGCACACGCCTCACCAGGGGTGATTGCTTTAAGGTAGTGATACATATAAGAAACGAGAAAGGAAAGGAGCACGTTATCGCAAGGATTTAGCCCCCAAGTGTGAGATAAACCCAAGGATAATAGACACAAAACACAAAGCACGAGGTGACTTCGCTTTCCTCAGGGTCAGTATGCTGTATGATTATTCATGTATATCATATGTATGTATGCATAATTGTTCTTCATTCCCCAATCAAGGAAGGTCACCTAGAAGAAGGGAACACATGTGTCTTTTGAGTCAACATGAGAGAGATCTCAATGCTTTGCATCGTCCTCAAGTAGACAACACTAAGGACAACAAATAGAAGAATGAGAATAACATATAGAAGAAGTAACACAAGAGAGGAGGAGAGAATCTGCTATGCTAATGTAACTAGTCTAACACGTCATCTACCCCCCGATCTTGCTGATCAATGTTTCGGGAAGGTAGGGAACATGCTAGAGGAAGAACATCCAACACAGCAGATGGAGCTATCACAAGATCCAAACAAGGGCTATGTTTATATCCCAAGCCGCGGTGTTCTTGTCTAGGAGCTAGGATAAGTGCTTTAGAAAATTCATTAGATAAATGGTTATCAATATCAACAAGTTCATATTCACTATCAGAATGAACAGGAGAAGTAGCATTTTCATCATGAATAACATTTTCATCTATATCATCATCAAGATTTATAAAAATAGGATCTTTAACTCGCACAGGATCAAAACCATCATGCATCTTATGTTTAGGAGATTTAGGCTCAATTTCCGTCTGAGGAGAAAATGGAATAATGCTTGTTGAAGGTGTTTTTGGAGATTGTAAAGTTTGAGAAGCAGCTGCTTGAGCCCTAAGATGACGCTTTCGTCGGCGTTCACGTGCAGAACGATTTCGTCTATTCTTAGTAGGAAGTTGAGAAGATTGAGGAGGAGGGATGTTCTCATCCTTATCACTTGGGTGTTTAGGTTGAGGTCTCTTAGGCTGGATAATAGGAGAAGAGGAAGGTCTCTTCTCTCTATAAAAGGAAGGAGGAGGAACTGCTCCATATAAAGGAGGAATTTTTGGTTTAGGAAGGAGACCAAGTCCATCATGACGAGGAGGTATAGGTCTACTCTTAGGAAGTTTATTAGGCATAGACATAGTTGCATCCATAGGGACGGGTTAAGAATCTTCTTGAGGAAAGACATTAGTTTTATCTTTCAAAGGAAGAACTTCCTTCTCAAGAATGATAGGAATATCAAGTTTAGGTGTTCTAGGTTCACTTAGAGATAGGATCATATCTGTTTTCCACTTTTGATAAGATTTGAAAAGATGATCACTTCGTGGAGGAAGAGATTGGAATTGTTTAGGCCAAAAGTAATCAATAGGAACGCTAGAGGTTCTTTCAGTTGGTTTAAAGAGACTATGATTGATAGTAACAACTTCACCATTATGGGGAAATTTCAAACACTTATGAATAGGAGAAGCAATAGCCTTCATGGAAGATAGCCAAGGATAGCCAAGCTTCACACGAAATTGTTCGGATGAAGGAATAATAGCAAAGTTCACATCAAGAGATTTGTTATGGACCTCAATAGGCAATGTAATAGAACCAATTGCAGGAGAAGAAAATGCATCAAATAGTTTCACAATCACATCCGTTTTGTCATAGATCACTTGATTCAATTGCAAAGTAAAAAGAAATTCTTCAGTAATAACATTAACCATGCACGAAGGATCAATAAGCACTCAACGGCAAGGTGTATTCTTGACTTTTGCAACTATGTATAAAGGACCATCAGGTGCCCTAATGGTTTCACTGGAATCAAATGTGATGGAAGGTTCTTTAGGGATTTCTTGCTGCTCTACAAAGTTAATCACATTCGGAGTCATAGACACAAGACCATCAGATGAGAGAGAGGAATCATTAGCCTCAATCACATTAGAGGTATGAGAAGGTAATGGATCAGTGAAAATCTGAAGATTTTGGTTAGGAGGAGCTACAGATGTGTTGCCTTTATCATTCACTCCAAAAACAGAGATAGTATTATTATCAATCAAATCTTGAATTTTACCCTTTAAAGAAAAACATTTTTCAGTATCATGCCCAGGCTGACGATGAAATTGACAAAAAGATTTGTTATCAAAATAAGGTGAAGTAATCTTTGCAGGATCAATTTGTCTTATAGGAGGAAGAGTAAGCACATTTTGTTCCAATAATTTATTCATAATACTATGCAATGATTCATTCAAAGGAGTATACTTTCTTTCTTTCTTGAAAAATTTAGAAATAGGAGGCACACCTGATGCTGCATTCACATTGTTGTTGATGATGTTTTCATTGAATTTGATGGAATCTCTGTTCGGTTTAAACTTTCCAAATGGTTGTTGACTGCTATCACCCTTATCACTCGGAGCCATAGGATGTGATTGTTCCATTTGACTCACAGTCAGTTGATAATTGTGAAGAGTTGCACACAACTGTTGGAAAGAAGTAAACTCAGAAAACAGAAGTTTGTCTCGAATATCTTTTTGTAAATTAGAAATAAAGATTCTTTGAATATCATTGTCAGGCACTGGAAAAGAAATTTGAGCATACAAATGCTTATATCTACCAATGAAATCAGTCACTTTTTCTTTAACACCTTGTTTACAATGCATTAAATCAATCAAAGTAACTTTAGGACTTATATTGTTTTGAAATTGTTGAATGAAAGCATTTGCAAGTTGTTCAAAAGAAGTAATAGAATAAGAAGGCAACGAGCAATACCATTGTAGGGCTTTGTCTCTTAATGTTCTAGTAAACAGTTTTGCAAGCAACCTTTGGTCATAAGCAAAATCAGTACATATTGTTTGAAAAGTCTTAACATGTGTTAGAGGATCACCTTTACCATTATAAAGCTCCAAATGCGGGATTTCAACATGTTTAGGGGGAATAGCTCGAACAATGTCAAGAGAAAGTGGGCTCGCAACATCAAATGTGGGCACACTAAACTTAGATTGATTCATAGAGGCAATTTGTTGCTGTAAAGAAGAGACAGTTTGTGCAAGATTGTTAATGGTCGCTTCAGTCGAAGAATTCATATTAGATGTGTTAGATTGAGATGGAGGTGTTATGTTATTGAAAGAAGGTAGAGAGTAAGGTGGTGGGACACTATGATAGTTAGTCATAGGAGATGATTGGATAGGAGGAACACTACAAGGAGGAATAGAATGATTGAATGAATTGCCCCCTTGCATCATGTTCATTTGTGGAGATATAATAGGGACATTCATTGAAGGAATGAATGAAGAAATCAGATTAAATGAAGGAAGAGGGTTAATCGAAGAAGAAGGGTTGCTCCCATGACTGGTGATCACAGGAGGAATGTCTTGTGTAGAAGTAGCCATTATGTTTGATGTAAAGGTAGGTATGCTAGCAATAGAAGTCATCAAAGGAATAGAATGATTGACTTGAGTAGGAGGTTGTGTATAACCCAAATTTTCAGCACAACTCTTCATAGGCATCACATTCGAATCCACAATGTGTGCAATACCACACAAAATATCAATTCCATTCTTATCACTTTGAAGCATACGTTTTAGACCCTCAATTAAAGGAAGAGCTTGACTATCGGGGTATTCTTGAGACATCCACTGTCGAAAATCGTCAAATTGGTTATCCAATTTCGAAAGTTGTTCTACAGAAACCTCATGGAGAGCTTCTTCATCATTAGGAGGATTAGAGGAATTACCCACGTCCTCGTTAAAAAGGCTATTCAAATTAGGTTCCATCTCCTCAGTAGTTAAACCTTGGAAAGACTTAATTCTACGGCTTCGTCTAACGGGAATAGTGTAGGTAGGGCTTATTGTTGTAAAACTCATGCACTAGAGAGAGAGAGAAAGTTTTGAATTTAGAGGTAGCAATTTTCAGTAAAATCAGCCAATCTTCTGGATTTAAGCTGTTAAATGCAATCACGACAGTCTCCCGAAATTTCGGAAAAAATTCCAGGACCGTGGCGCTCGGAGTGCAACACGGTCCATGCAACTTTTTCTGAAATTTGCAGGGATGAAAGGTATGATGATTTTAGAGCTAATCTGAAAAAATTGAGTGATTTTACGATCCGTAGATAGGCCAAATTAAAGTTGCAATCTCGAAATTGAACCCTACCAAGATTGTCGAAAAATGCAAAAATTTGAATTTTGAAAAAGAGAGGGAAACTGAAATTTTGAATGTTATGATTTTAGAGGGAATGCCAAGAGCAATGCAAACTTTGAAATTTAAAAATTGACTCAATTTCAAGCAAAATTCAATTTTGAAAGCGGAAATTAAAGTTGTTGTAATTAAGCACTTAATTTCAAAAGTCACAAATTGTAAGAATTTGAATAAAGCACTGAAATTTCGAATGAATGCAAACACACTTTTCAGATTTAGGACAGTAAGAACACAATTTTGACACAAAATTTCAATTTCGATGATTTTTGAATGTTTAGAAGCCTTAATCCAAGCAATCACAAGACCAACTTTGACTGTAATTTTGAAAGTGTTAGATTTGATAAAATCAGCCAAAATACTGGATTTTAGCAGGAAAATACAGTAAGATCTCACTCCCGAAATTTCAGAAAAAATGTCGGGGACGATGGCGCTCGGAGTGCACACGGTCCTCGCAACTTTTTTCCAAATTTTCAGGGATGAAAGATATTGTGATTTTATTGCGGAATCCAAAGTTACAGCTGATTTGGAGATGTTTTGATCAGTGAAATTGTCGGACAAAGGTTGAATCAAGAGGGTTTCAAAAATTAGGGTTTTGACACTTAACTACTTAATTTTCAAAATTAATGCACAAATATGAATTGACAATTTGTAATAGAAGGGCAGATCTGAAACAAGCATTAATAATTAAACACTTCACAAGTTTAATTACTTAAAAAGAAAATTTAGGGTTTTTATGCAATTAACCTCTAAAATTTTGCAAAAGATCAAACATGGAAATGTATCAAGGAATCAATTTTCAGATCTAATCATGAATAATCAGAAAGGATGTTCACGTCGGGTTCACCAAAATGTAAAGCGGAAAATCGCGATCGAACCCTAGTTGCTCTCCCCTCTTCCAACTCCAAGGAGAGAGAAGGGAGGTTCACTAGGGTTGATGGTTTTCACTTAGGGGAGAGACTTTACATTCAAAAGAGGGGTTGAAACCCACAAGATCCAATCCCACACAATGCAAGATTGGATGCTAAATGTGTTTCAAGGGTTAAGAAAGCAAGGCTACCCTCTTTTGTAAAGAATGTGCATAGAAGAATTAAGCTAGGAATGCATAGAAAGTGACAAAGATTCGCTTATAAACTGAGATAGGGATATAGGATGAAGCTGCGGACCGGGAATTAGCAGTAAAATGTCGATACGGCGCTGTCCTGCAAATTTGAGCAAAAGTTGTCGGGACGATGGCGCCCGGCGCCACGGTCCTCCAAAAAATCTGCGAAACGAAGGGGGATCTGTTCGTCTCTGCACAAGGATTCCAGATTTTCAATTTCAGCCGCGTACCTGCAACCTACACACAGAAGAGCGAAGACGATTGGGGGGTTAGGGATTAGGGGTTTGCCTTTAGGTCAAACCCCGGTTTTGGAATTAACCAAGAAATGAGCAAGTGCTGTAAATGTAAATGACTGTAAAACAAGTACTAATACCTTGTTCTAAGGATGTTTGTATCCTTGTGTGCGAAGGTATAGATGTTGTATGTTTGTTGTAGTAGTATGTTGTATGTAGCATGTAGTATGTGATCTCCTCTTCAATGGTTGAATCCTTGTCTTGAATGCAACACTTAGCCTTGAATGGAGACTTGAAATGATCAATTGCTTGAAGGAATGCTTGAATGCTTGAATGCTTGAGTATAGTTTCCACGCCTTTTCCATCATGTCCAATGAAAGAGGAAAATGTCATTTATATACTTGTCAATTAGGGTTGATAGACTGATTTTCCCGACCTTAGGCCGACCAGGAAAGATAATTTTCCAATTTGCAAACATAAAGACCCGAAGTCCAAAAGAGACCGGGCCCAAAATAGGACCCAGGGACCAGGGCACTGGGCGCCCTGGTCCTGAAGGACCAGGGCGCTGGGCGCTCTGGTCCCACCTCCCGGGACAACAGGGTGCAAGGAGGTTCAGGCCAGGGTACTTGAAAAATGCAGTTTTCAGTGTCATAATCAGGTTTCGGGGTCTCCATTCAGGTTGCGTGTTGCGTCGCCATCGTGAAGACCGAAATGCAGTCGAAATTGCAAGTGTCGCAATTTTAGGACGCTACAAATTCTTCATACCTTATTAGGGAAGGCAATGATACAAATACATTAAATGCAATAATTTCAAAATTTCAGTTTGAGTGTGGCAAGTTTATGGATTAGACCTCGCACGCATGCATTGAATGCATGGCGGCATTTTTGAAGTAACCACCCATTCTCAAAATGATTACTTACTTCAAAAAAACAAGGAGTGACATCACTTAAGATATGGTTCTGCCTCTTCGTATTTGGCAATGAATGCACTATCAAATCATTAGAACCCACAGGACCCACCAATATTGAACACATATGAACATCCTGAACAGACTTCATGAGTGTTCAAGTGGTTCAAGATGTACGCCGCGCCAAACTACTGACCACTTGTGCTATATTGAACATGTTGAACATATTTGAACCCCTTGAACTTAGTTCAATAAGTTCAACACCTGATGAAAAATAAAGTGCTATATCACCAAACAAGGAACTTTTTAAGAGAGCCATTGCAAGACACTTAGAGAAAATATTAGTATGAAAAACCTTTCCCGAACACCTTGGAACCTGTGGAACCTAAATGAACCTGTTGAACCCAGTTCAAAATGGTTGGACGTGTTCACAGGGTTCAACCAACTATCTAAACCTGACTTTAATGACTAGAAAAAGGATTTATAGATGCACTAAGAACTTGAACCAAGGTATTACAACACGAATTAGGACTCCAACAGAAAAACTTAAAGGATGACTCACTCTTACCATGAGGAATAAATGACGCAGTAACATAGTTCCAGTTCATCGGCTTCCTTCATTAAATAAGGCATGTAAACATTTAATGCATTCTGTTATAGCTCGATTACAACTTGGTAACAACTCGGTGAATACTAAACTTCACTCGGTAGACATTTCACCTTCATTAACCGATAGCGATAACCTTAGGGTTTACCGACTAGGTTCCTTGCTTGATAACATAATATAGTATTAACCTTTACATTTTACAACATATGCATAATGTTAAAACAATCTAAACATTATGATCTCATCATTGTCTGACTCGGTAGTAGTTGCCCATTGAATACCTTATTCATCCCCTTATTCATCATATTCTTTCTTGTGTCTTTTACCAACATCTTTATAATCTTCATATAATACTTCTCAAGATATGGCAACATCATACTGAATTAGAAAATCAATTCTTGACATCAATGACAAAATAATAATATCAAGACAGTAAACATCTTTAATCAGTTATATCCATAATCATCAAAAGCCTTCTCAATATCCTTATGAAATGCCAACAATCTTTCATTGTCTGTTATAATGCAATATTGCCAACAATCTCCCCCTTTGGTATTGATGGCAAAACCAATTGATTTGACCTTAAGAGATTCAGATTGTTGTGATTCTGAAATGCTGAAATGCTCTCCCCCATACATTAGACTTCTCCTGTTTTTCAGTCTTCTTTCCAATCTGTAGTCTGCTCAGTTTTATTTTAGTCTTCTCCCCCGATAGGTCTTCTTCCTCTATATTATTCTTCTCCCCTTTATATTAGTCTTCTCCCCCTTTGACAACAATGCCAAAAAGTAAAGAACTAAAACATAATTACTTTCTGTAAGAAGTTATTTCTTGCTGTTGTGTATCAACTGAGTCTCGGTTAGAGCATTTGTCCTCAATTCCTGTTCCCTGTAATATTACCTATATTATTTCTGTACACTTTTAGAAAATATCCTAAAGTGTATAAATTAGCATCAACTCACAAAAGATATTCATTAGAGTCATCGGATTGATGCTTTCACCGAACTCGATCAGTGAGTAGAAGATAGGGGTAGGACCCCTAACTTACTTCTGAGATATTCAAAAGTGTCCCTTGGTAGTGATTTGGTGAAGATATCTGCTATTTGTTCCTTTGTGCTAACATACTCCAATACCATTTTCTTCTCTTGAGCTTCTTCTCTAAGATAATGATATTTGATATATATGTGCTTTGTCTTAGAGTGCATAACAGGATTCTTTGAAATATTAATGGCACTAGTATTGTCACAGAATATAGTTACTGGCTTGGTAACTTTCTCATTTATACCTTCCAACAATTGTTTGATCCATGCAATGTTGGTACAATTCAATGCTGCAGCAACGTATTCAGCTTCTGTTGTTGACTGTGAAACACATCCTTGTTTCTTGCTAAGCCAACTCACTAGTCTTTCTCCTAAAAAGAAAGCTCCTCCACTTGTGCTTTTTCTGTCATCAATGTTGCCTGCCCAATCAACATCAGTATAAACTTTTAAATCAAAATCATTTCCTTTTTGATATACTAAGCCATAATCCTCTACTCCTTTCAAGTATCTAAAAATTCTTTTGATTGCTGTCATGTGTGTTTTCTTAGGATCTACAGAGAATCTTGCAACTATACCTATTGCATGTGCTATATCTAGTCTGCTATGAACAACATATTGTAGCTTTCCAATCATGGATCAGTAAAGTGTCTCATCAACAGATGCAGATTTATCATTCTTTGATAATTTGCAGTTGGTAGTCATAGGAGTACTTACTGGTTTTGAATCCTCCATTCCAAATTTCCTTTATGTACTTGGATTGAGTAATGAAAATCTCATTTTTCATTTGCAGTATCTGTAAACCTATAAAATACTTTATCTCACCGATTAATGACATCTCAAATTCTTTTCTCATTTCATTTCCAAAGTTCTTGCATAAAGAGTCATTTCCACAAAATATAATATCATCAACAAATATGGCTGAGATCCGTATTCCATTTTCATCATTCTTCATGTACATGTTGTTGTTCTCACTTGTCCTTATAAAACCAATCTTAATCAAATAAGAGTGCAATCTTTCATACCATGCTCTTGGTGCTTGTTTCAAACCATATAAAGCTTTGTTCAATTTACATACCTGATCTTTATTATTGTCTTCAACAAATCCTTTAGGTTGTTCAAAGAAAACTTCTTCTAATATTCCATTCAGAAATGCAGATTTGATATCCATTTGATATATCTTGAAATTTTTGAAAGCAGCATAGGCCAAAAATGTTCTTACTCCTTCAAGTCTAGCAACAGGTGCAAAAGTTTCACCATAATCAATTCCTTCTTCTTGAGCATAACCTTTGCAAACTAGTCTTGCTTTCTTTTGAATGATCTCTCCTTTTTCATTTAGCTTGTTTCTGAAAATACACTTTGTACTGATTACATTTTTGTCTTTCGGTCTTGGGATTAGTGTCCATGTGTCATTCTTCTTGTTTTGATCAATCTCTTTTGTCATAGCATTTATCCAATCTTCACTGTTAAATGCCTCTTTCACTATTCTCGGTTCAAATTCAGATATCAAACATGCGTTCTGTCTCAGTTTGTTCCTTGTCATCACTGGATCATCCTTATCTCCTATAATCTGACTTGGTGCATGATGTCTTCTGACATACTTGGCTAATACAGGCTTGGTAGGCTCTGTATGATCTTCTTCATCAATCGGTAGCTGGATATTCTCTTCATTTTCTTCAACAGTCTTCTCGGTAGGACTTCTTGGTTGAACATAGACAAATTCATCATAGTTTTTTGGTTCCTTGGAATTTCCTTCATCACTTCTTTCTGCAAATTCATCAATTTTCACATTTGCACCTTCTATTATTTTGTTAGATGATTTGATCAGACATTTAAATGCTTTGCTTCTAGAAGAATAACCTAGAAATGTTCTTTCTTCACTTTTCTGATCAAATTTGCCATTTCTATCATCTTTATGAACATAGCATCTACTTCCAAAGATTTTAAAATAACTTACATTAGGTTTCTTATCATACCAGATTTCATATGGTGTCTTCAAAGTACCTTTCTTCAATTGAACTCGATTCAAGGTGTAAACTACTGTGCTTATTGCTTCTCTCCAAAATGTTTGTGGCACCTTCTTTTCAATCATCAGTGTTTTAGCACAATCCACAATAGATCTATTTCTTCTCTCAGCTATTCCATTCTGCTGTGGAGTTCTTGGTGCAGAGACTTGTCTTTTAATACCATGATCATTGCAAAATAAGTTGAACTCATCAGATGTGAACTCTCCTCCTCTATCTAATCTAAGATATTTCAGTTGTCTTCCTGTTTCATTTTCAACTCTTGCCTTGTACCATTTAAACATTTGAAAAGCATCTAATTTTTCTTTTAAAAACATTACTGATATCATCCTTGAATAGTCATCGACAAATAATATGAAATATTTATCACCATAATAACTTTGAACTTTCATAGGACCACAAAGATCAGTGTGCACTAGATCTAAAAATCCTTTAGAAGTGTAAGACTTACTTGTAAAGCTTGATCTTGTCATCTTACCCATCTGGAATCCTCGGCACATAGCATTCTCAGGTTTTTCAAGACTCGATAGACCTCTTACTCCGTGCTTCTTGCTTATTTTTATCAGATTATCAAAATTGACATGACAAAACCTTTTATGCCATAACCAGGTATCATCTAACTTTGCATGCAAACACTTATTCCGAGTTGAGTCAAGGTGAAATGTGTTACCTTTTGTTTGTGTCCTGGTAGCAGCTAACTTTCCATTTTTATCATGAACTTTGACAATTCCCTTCTGAAATTCTATTCGGTAACCTGTGTTGTTTAGCTATGCTACACTCAACAAATTGTATTTCAAACCTTCAACCCAATAAACATCATTACATCTTGCATTATGAAGAAGTGTTATAGATCCTTTACCTTTCACCGGACATGGTGCATCATTACCAAATCTAACATAGCCTCCATCATAATCTTCTAATATAACAAACTTGTGTTTATATCCTATCATATGATGTGAGCATCCACTATCTATATCCAAGAATCATTAGTATTTATGTGAGATATTAGGGCTTTTTCTTCATACCTTTCTTCATCTAATCCATCCTTGATAGCCACATAAACTACTTCCTCTGTATCAGTCTCATCTGATTTATCATCGTTGGATTCCTCATCAACTATTAGGCATGTCTTTCTATCTCTTCTTCTGAAGTCTCGGTGTCCTTTGTAATGATTATCTTTCTGTTTATCATCTCGGTAATCTCTCTTTTCAGTAGAATCTTTGTCAGGATAGTTAGAAGCCATATGTCCTATTTTATCACAATTGAAACATTTCAAAGGTAGTTTTCCTTTATACTTACCTTTGCCTCTCGATAACCTTTTGGCTAATAGTGTTTCAAACTCTTCTTGCTTTCTGATTTCCTCATATAATTTGTGTACTACCTCCATGTTCTTACAAAATATTTCACTTGCTCCACTGTGATCTCCTTCAGAGTACTTATACTTTCTTTCATTGAAATCATTAGATTCATCAAGATGAAAAGAACTAAATGCAGATTCAACTTTATTTACCGAAGATCCACTGTTATCAAAATTACTTAACTCAAATGCATGTAGCTTACCAATAGTAGCATCTAAAGAAATTGGCATATTAGGTACAAACCTCAATTCATCGATTGCAGAGACTCGGATTACATAAGCTGGTAGAAGGGTTCTTAACAACTTACTTGTTATATCCTTTTCTTCAATAGTTCCACCTGCTCTTTTGATTTGATTGACAATCTCCTTTAGTCTTGTACTGTACTGAGTTATGTTCTCACCTTCATTCATCCTCATAGATTCAAGTTTTCCTCTTAGACTATCCACTTTTTCTCTTTGAACATGTTCATCTCCTCCATATATTGATATGAGCTTATCCCACATTGCCTTTGCATCATTGCAACCTTCTAGATCATTAAACTCTGAATCGGTCAATGTAGATGTTATTTCAATCATTACTTGAATGTGTTCTTGCTTTGCCTTTATCTCTTCCATAGTCAATGGATAGGTGCTTGGTGTGTCAAAATCATTTTCCAGATAGTATACAACTTATTCTCCAACCCCTGATAGATGTAGCTTCATCCTTTTCTGTCATGTACAGAAACTTGACTTGTTCAGCTTCGGTGCATCCCTCTTATACATCTTTGGATCTTTAACTCAAGTGCCTTTAAACTTTCCTTCCAAAGTCCAAAGCTCTAATACCAATTGATAGTTTTGATACTTAATATAAGTACAAATCCAATAGCCAACAAGATGAGAGAGAGGGGAGGGGGTGAAACATACAAACTTAATCTTCCATAAAAACATCAGATTCAACCTCGGTAACATATATTTCAGTAATATAACCAAAATTGTTAAACATGCAAACTCAAAAGCATATGAACATCATAAACCTCATAACACCATATTTAACGTGGAAAACCAAATAGGGAAAAACCACTGTGGGATTTCAGACCCGCTAAGAAATATACATTTCTAGAGTATGCTCGGTTAAAAGAAAATCTTGTTAAAGATTACAAACACATTGCTAGATGTGACCCGGTTAAGGGATTTCCCTTAGATCTGTTAGGATCTTCACCTTGTTAGAAGTGACCTTGTTAAAGGATTTCAAACACTCAATCAGAATGTCACCTTGCTAGAGGGTTTTACAAATAAGACTATTAAGTCCACTCGGTTAAGAGATTTTCTGTCACTTTCACAAAATAACAGTAATAAAATCTATCTGCAACTTCACATCTAAAATGCTAAAGCAAATTCTTATTTGTTCAATACAATCAAGACATAGAACTAATCTTTTCTATTTGTTGGGCTTCTATACTCTATTATTCAAACAGGTCTTCAAGCTTCTGTGCTCGGTAATCACTATATAGCATCCCTATGCATACACTTGCTCGCATACATTGTTTATCAATAGTTTTCTATTTATAAACAATTAGGTAACCGCTTAATCTCCTTGATCACATTTCCCATGATCAATCATAGCCATCAGATCTTCAATATTGTCCAAGTTCAATGCATCTTTCGATCTGAAAATGTTTTACCCCACCTTGGAACTTGCATATTAGTATTGGAACTTGTGCCAGGGTATTGCGGTTCAATCTGAGCTATAGATCTTCATGCCAACTTTTCATTGCCTTAGATTCGTTAACAAACTTCATTCACGGCTCACCAATCATTGATCAGTTCTAGCTCATCAGCTTCCTTCATTAAATAATGCATGTAAACATTTAATACATTCTGTTATAGCTCGGTTACAACTTGGTAACAACTTGGTGAATACTAAACTTCACTCGGTAGACATTCTGCCTTCATTAACTGATAGCGATAACCTTAGGGTTTATCGACTAGGTTCCTTAGGGTTTACTGACTAGATTCCTTGATTGATAACATAGTATAGTATTAACCTTTACATTTTACAACATATGTATGATGTTAAAACAATCTAAACATCATGATCTCATCATTGTCTAACTTGGTACTAGTTTCCCATTGAATACCTTATTCATCCCCTTATTCATCATATTCTTTCATGTGTCTTTTACCGACATCTTTATAATCTTCATATCATACTTCTCAAGATATGGCAACATCATACTGAATTAGAAAATCAATTTCTTGACATCAATGACAAAACAATAATATCAAGACTGTAAACATCTTTAATTAGTTATATCCATAATCATCAACAACCTTCTCAATATCCTTATGAAATGCCAACAATCTTTCATTGTCTGTTATAATGCAATATTTCCAACACCATTCAGTTGTTTTAATTCTTTCTTGCTTTTCCCAAATAGATTTTAGTTGCTGCAGTAATGCAGGATAGCTATTGTAGGAACTTAGTGCATATATAGTGCAAACCCATTTCAAGTAATACATCCCTGGGTTGACAATCAAATGAACTTCAGTTATGGAGATAGTAACTTCATAGAGTGAATGTCTAAACTTCGGGTTGAGACTTTAACTATATTTATTATTCCTATTGTTGGAGCGAATAGTCGTTATATCCACTTTTAGCTAAAATATGAAAACTAGGATCATAAAGAGTGTTCATTTCACTAAGTGAAGGCAGGGCTTCATATGTCTGAATGCCATCATGAGTTGAAGTAGAAGGGGTAGACAAATGTTTATAAGTAGCCACAAAGTTGTTATTGAGTTGTTTGGACAAAATGGGTTATTTTTTAGGTTCGTCTATATCTTTCTCCTTTTCAATCTTAGGTTCTCTCGAAGGGACTTTATATTCTCCTACAAAAGAAGGTGTAAAGTCTAAAGACGCCCAATCATCACTTAAAAGAACTTCTTTTTGGTGAAGAAGTATCTTCGGGAGAGACTAGTGGTTCAATTTGATCTGAAGAAGAATTAGGAGTAATTGAAGAAATAGGAGTTCTTGGAGATGTAGTGGTGTTAGAAGAAGAATCAAAAGTAATTGAAGAATCCTTAGAAGATGAGGTTTGCAAACAAGCTTGTAAATTGGTATTAACAAAAAAATTATACATCTTATTGTTGTAAATGAACTTAATTTGCCTATGCAAAGTTGAAGTAACAACTTGCATACAATGAATCCAAGGTCTTCCGAACAAAAGATTGTAAGTGAGGGTATCGAGAATAAAATGGATAGGTGTAGGTAAAATAACAAGTCTCACATTAATAGGCAAGGTTATAGTACCTAAAGAAGATCTAGCCACATTATCAAAGCCATGAATAGTAAGAGAATCTAACTTAATAAGAGAAGTGTGCACCTTGATCTCATGCAATAGATTAATGCTACAAATGTTAAGGCCATAACCATTATCAACAAGATTTTGTCTTCTAGTATTACCATTAATAAGGATAATGATCATGAGAGGATCATATTGGTATTGAACCTTATGAGAGGGTAATTCATCTTGTGTGAATATAATTTGAGCTTTAGGGGTGGTCATGGAGTCAATCAAAGAAGCCACATTATTAGGTGTCACTGCGCATGGGACATCTAAAGTATTTAAAGCATCTTGTAACATTACATGATGCATGGATGAAGTTTGAATTAAATACCAAAGAGATATCTTGGCAGGGGTAGCTTTAAGTTGTTCAATAAGATCATACTCCTTACCAATAGTTTGTGAGATATGAGGTGCTTGTGGAAAAATAGGCTGGGAAGTAGGAAGTGAAGAAGGGATAACCAAAGGAGGATTAGGCTGCCTATTACTTCTTGTATTATATGTGTGAGAAACCAAGTTATAACTCTCTCAGGTAGTCTGTTAGTATACTCATAAGGACTCTTAGTGGACTAGCAGGTTTATTAGGGGTGAAAAAGGCATAATTGCTATGACCACCTTGAACCATAAAGAGAGGTTTGTTGAGGGGTTATGAAGTTGGAGAAGGAAAAACACCTTAAACCACAAGAATGGGTTTATTAAGAGGTGTTTGAAAGTTATGCTCATTCACATTTATCATATTAATCAATCTCTTAGACGTGTAATAATTGTTTGAAGAAGTTTTAGTAGATGTGGAATGATTAAGAGCATCTTCCAACATAGCATGGTCATGGATACTATATGGTTTGTGTTTAGATTCAAAAGGAGAAAAATCATCATATAGATGATTGTTATAAACCACCATGATAGTAGATTTGGAGGATGATTTCATAGGATTAAATTTATGGGAAGATTCATTCAACTTATTTCCATCATCACTATGAAATGGCATAGTCACTATGTTGATTAGTTTTTGGAAAAATATTGGTTTAGAAGGTTTGGGATAAAGAAAATCATCAAGAGCCTCATACAATTCTTCCTTAATAAACACATAATCATCATAATAAAATGCATCATCATATGAATACAAATATTGTAAATAAAGATCTGACATTTTTGAAACAAAAAGTGCATATAAAGCCTAAAAAAACACAATGCATATAACATTTTTTTAAAGATTTTTATGGTTTTGATTAAAAGAAAGCATGAAATTACTACATAAAATTAGAAATGCAAAATGTAAGAGGTCTAACACAAAAATGAGCCAAGATGTAAGCACATCGGGTTCATCAAACTGTGTTGGGTGAAAATGGGAATCGGGTAGACTAAGACCTAATCCCACTCTGATTCACACATTAGAATACGAAAGAGCCTAAAAAATTGATTCAATTTGACTTCCTCTTATGAAAGAGTGTCAACAAATACTTTTGGGGTTTCTATTCCTTTGCTTCTATGAGTGAAATGAATCAAATGTAAAGTAATGATAAACTAAACTAATGAAATGTACATGAAGATAACTATATTAATGACAATAACACAAAAATGCAAAACTGAAACTAAGATATAGACGATAGATATAACAAAGGAATTTTGATGTGTACTTGATATCAAAAATAGGTTATGACTGAGTAGGACCAGGGTTTTAGGTGTACTTGATATCAAAAATAGGTTATGATTGAATATGCAAATAAAAGTTCTGAAGATATAAACTACCAACATCTGCCACAGGATGCAGAGGACTAGGGTATTAGGCATTCTGGTCTTGGACCAGAGTGTTGGGTGCTTTGGTCATAGAGATCAGATACCTGCTTCTGGATTTGAGATTATCCCTATTGATTCTGGCTTCCCAGAAGTTTGCAGCTTTGCTAGAAACCTGCAAATGTACCTGCAAGATGGAAAAAAGGTGTATGGGTGGCTATATAGGGTTTTTCCTTAGTCAAACCCCTTGTTTTGGTGATTTCCACCTCCATAAATAGCCAATAAAGTATTGAAAAGTGTGTGCTCTAGAATCTCATGTGTTTGTAAGATCCTAGTGAGCTAGAATGCAAAGCTACAGTTCTACTCTATGCTTGGACTAAAAAAACCCTAAATGAACATAATGTAAATGCTTCAAATCACAAATGCAATATGGATCTAAAGCAATAATGTAAATCTGAAAATGAATGATGCGAAACTCACATAGAGATATGAAAATAACATGAAACCATACCAAACCCAAAGGGAGAGGCACATTCCAATCAATAGTTTGTGATCTCCTTATTATTCTTCAATATCTCCTAACCTTCAGTTGATGATGAAAAGGTTGATGAATACTTGATGAATGTTTTAATTAAATGTTGATTGTATACTCCACATAACACCTTCACTTTCACTTCATAAGAGGCTCCTGTTAGGCCCAATATAAAAAGCTAATATACTGAGAGGGGAGGGGTGAATCAGTACTTCAAATCCTTTTATCAACAATATCTTAAATGTTATGCATAAACCAAAAACTTCTACAACACAACATAAAGCTAAAACAAATAAATAACAATCATACATGATTCACTCCATAACACATATATTTTGGCTACGCAGAAACTCTTGGTTAGAGAGAAAAACTGCGGTGGGGATGGCACCCACAACTTCACTACTGCAATAATAAAGGTTGCTCGGTTAGAGCTACATGTTCAACTATTTCTGATAGCTTACCCTGTTAGGAGTATGAAGATCTGTTAGATCTACCTTGCTAAAGGATTTTACAACACTTAAACTAAATGTTGCACCTGGTTAGATGCTTTACAGTTTATAGACTTAGTTAGAGTCTTTTACCCTATTAAAGGTTTCTCTTATAACTTCAAAATATTACAATAAAATATTTACAAATATCTGCAACTTTACATCTGGAATGTTATAGTAGATTCTATATGCTGAAAATAAGATTACCTTGCTTATAGCATACCTCGATAATCCATAAAGTAATTTGGTAAACCCTTCTGTTTACACTATTCTTTGACTGTTCTCTGAAATCCTTCTCGATGACCTCTATGTCTCTGTAACAGTCATAACACTTAGTGCTTTCTTATGTATCACATGTCTTGCTTCATACACCTCTATATCTCTCTCTCTCTGTCACACTTCTATCCTTAATCCATGTTGTTTATAAAGATCTCTTATGTCGGTGATCTGATTCATTACTTCGATCTTACAAACATGATTTATCGAATGAATAACTATACAAAATATTACATTGGTTAGATGACCTCAAATCATACACAGTCTTTAAGTGCAATTTCCAATGTGATAACGGTTCTATGTTCCTCAATCTTGTAACACATTTTCCCATGTGTGTCTAGATTCAATGAATCTAGTAAAATGTTTCACTCGGTGAATATCAACTCAGTGTATCATTATTTGTACTCGGTAGACATGGAATGTTACTTGGTAGACAACTCGGTGTATACTGGGCTCTGTGAATACTTTCTTTTTTAACCGACTGTTCTATGCATACCAACTGAATGTTTTGGTAGTTGTAACCGACTAGAGTATATAGAATGACTTTGGATATAAAACTAATGGCAACTTGATAAGTAGTAATAATCTCCCCTTTTGACATTAGTTGAGATGTTTGACAAAACTATTTTCAAAGTCATGACTCAAAAATCTATATACTTACAAAATTTGACTATGCTAATAGTATATACATTAGTCAATGAAATAGTATACTCAGATATACTCCCCTTATCACTATACTGTACAAAACTTCGATTTTGCATGCTCGGTGATCAATGTTCTGTGATAACTGCTCAGTTCACAGCTCTATTCCCTGTTCCCTGTCAAAATTGACTCTACAATTGAATGAATACTCTATTTTGCTTGGTATATACTCCCCCTGTATACTACATTCCCGTGTATACTTTGATGCTATACTCACTCCCCCTTTTTGACAAACATCAAGACTTAGTTACCATTTGGTGGTGGCAACTGGTCAAAAATGGATTTATACTTTGTTCGAGCATCAGTGAGAGCGGTAGAGAGGGCATCTTTAACACTGTTCATAAGTGAAGTCTGCACTTGAATGTCAGCTAACAATGAAATGAGTCCATCTAAGGCACTTCCCTCTTGCTGAGTGGATAGGGAGGTAGCTTTGTTGATATGTTCTTGGACGGAGGAAAGATGAGGAAGGAATAATGTTTGAAGTGTCATTATGTCCATCCTTATCTTGTGTTCTTCATTCCTTAGTTCCAACTGTTGAACCATGAGCTATTGTAGCTTGGTATAAAAATTCTGAATGGAATTAGGCTCAGTGGTCAACTTATTAGAGAGATCGGTGATCTCTTTCTCAATCATTTCAGTTTTATTCTTGTAGAGTTTCTGAAAATAAAGAATGTGCTCGAGTTGAGGGGTCAACTCAGTTATAAATTTGACAAGTTTAAGTTTGCCAATGGCAATAGCTTTTTGTACCTCTTCTATCATTTTAGCAGTGAGCTCCTTGTCTTTTGACTTGCTCAAATATTCGGATGCATCTACTCCAGATGTCTCTATCTTGGTTAGGAGTTCATCCAATTGAATGTGGATGGCTGCATCTTTGGTGACTGTAGATTCAGGTAGCATATCGGTTAAGAGTGCTTTCACCTTCTGAAGTACTTTATTTTTCTTTTGAATAGCCATTTGCTTCTCTTGTTTAGCTTTGGTTTTGCATAGTTCACCGAATTCAATGAGTGCTTGCCCCTTTAATTTGGATATATCAACATTGGGCAACACTATTGGTTTTGACAAATCTACTTTGAAACTATGCTTTTTCATCTTCTTTTCTTTACCTCTCACCGGTTGGACTAAAACTATAGCTTGTGAGGCTTGTGGACCCTCAGTAGGTTGCTCGGTAGCGGCAACACTTTGGTCAGTTTCTTTAGCCTCTGTAGTGTCCTTTGGTGTCTCTGAGGTTGGTGTCTCGGTTGCAACATTTTCAGTGCTGGAAGGAGCTTGAGAGGTCTGTTCTTGAGAAGTACCTTCTCCTGTTGTTGACTTGTGACCTTTGGTGCCTTGCTCCATATCCTTAGGGGCCTCGGTAGAAATAGGCTGATTGATTGGAGGATAGGGCTGAACTTGCTCCAAAATTGATTCACTGGATACAAGTTGGGCATAAGCATTCCCTTCTATCATTTTCTGTTCTGGTGCCTCTATATCCATGATATCTTCATCTACTTGTATGGTGTTAGCAGGGTCCTGCTCGGTGATATTAGGATCTTGCTCGGTGACATCAACTATTTCAACTTCAGCTTGCTCACCAGCATCCTTGATTCGAAATATTTCCTACCATTTTTCTTTGGTCTCATTCTCTACATCCAAGTAAAGGCCATTCATCAATTTCAAGGCTCTTTGCTTGACTAGGAATTTTGTGTGGTAGTTTTTTAGATGTTCGGTGATCTCATCTACCGATATGTCTGGGAAAAGATGTACCAACCTTCTTTCTCTCATCTATTTTTCTAAGTCCATTGCATACTTCCACCTATTGTCAATATGTAAATATAATTCATTTGGAAGAGATTTACATACTTCCAACGGGACCAAGCGGAATTTCCATAGTGTGCAAATGACCGCTTCTTCTATTTGTCTCTTTTCATCATTAGATATGGATTCATATTTTGCATATCTGAATGATCCAAATCCACCATATTTCTTCATATTAGCACAAAAATTTTCAACACTATGTACATTTACCTTCTTGCTCTTGACAATTTGAAATTTGCTTGCATATTTAGATTTGGTGTCACTAGACTCTTTTTCCAAAATGAGTCTCTGAGTAGATTTCTTGTAAGTTTTTGTTACCTTTGGTGCGGCAACACTCTTTGTTTTCTTACTCGGTGAAGCTGCAGATGCTCTTGTGTTAGGTCGCTTTGCTGAAGGAGTCGGTGATACCTTTGATGTATCCTGTTTCTTTCTTTTCAACACTTTTCCCTTAGGCAATTCGGTGCTTGGTGTTATAGCTGCCTCTTGGGCTTCAGATTCCTCTTTGGTAATGGCTATAGTGCCCTTGACAGGTGTGGAGGAAGAATCTTCTCCAAATTTCTCTGTTAATGCCTTTATCATCTTTGTTGCCTTCCTTGTAGCTTTGGGTACTACAATGCTCATTTTTACTTTTTCCTTCACTTCTTCATATGTTCCATACCTCAGCTCAGTAGCATGCCTTGGTAATGTAAGAAATGCATCTATTTGTTGTTGTGTGATGTCAGAATCAATCTCATAACCCATAGGTGGCAAAGATTGAGTTCTTGGTTCCACAACATTCACATAATAGTAATCAGTGTCCACTTCAAAACATATGTCATCTTTGTATTTCTCCACTAGCTTGGGTGGAATCCAGTACCTGTTATGCATCTTTTCCTAAAACTTGCTGAAGTAATCATCCATAATATAATTAAAATTATCACCTAGCTTCTTGATGAAGTAATTGATTTGATGGGTGATTGGTCGGTGTAGTTCCCAAACAACTTTACTGACTGATGGAAATAATTTTTCAAAATAGAAAAACATGCATATTAACAGTGATCCAAACTTTAGTTCTTTGACTTGTTCTTCTTTGGCTTCCTTATGGTGTTCAGATTCTCAAACAGGTTTTTCAGGAATATCTCACATAAATCGATTTTCATGCCTTTCTTCACAATTTTATATGCTAAGTCTACTACTACACAGGGTACACTATTTTCCCTTGCTGATTGGAAGAAACAGTAACCTATTACTCTAATGGCAAACTTTAGTTCTGCATCAGTGATATTGTTCAATTTCAGTCCTCTGTAATCTGATTCTATTCCGGTTAAGCTAATCAATTCCTTTTATGATATCATTTTCTGAGCTCGGGCATGATCATAAATAGGGTAACCGGTGATCAAATGAATGATTTCCTTGGTGATCTTAAATAGTTGCTCTGCTAGCTACATGAAGTCATCATGAACTCTTCTCAGAACAAACTTGACCCACTGGGGTTTGAATACACGGGGATAGGTTAGGGCTTCAGTCAATCCCTTGATCTTAATGTGCTCATACTTGATATCCATTTTATCATCGGTGCACAATTCATCATATGTGTCTTTGATTTCAATGTGACCTAGTTCTTCAACTCGACATTTTGTAAAGAATCTCACATCCTCGACTAATAAAACTCTATCCGGAATGAGTGAGAATGCAGTTTTGTCATCCGGTTCAGATGCAATTTTGGGAGTTAAAGAGTATTTCAGTGAGGGCTTTTTGATGTTCTCAACAACAATGGGATCTTGGATCTTAGGTGCCATTGCAGATTTCAGATAAAAAATTAATAGAAGATCCTTAGGGTTTGAATATTTTCAAATGAAAGATGCTTCACACTTATCAGATAATAACAACTTGATATGATCAGTAAACCAGCTTAACAATGTGTTGAGATTTATGTAAATACCTTGAATTTTTCTTTGGAGGAGGTTTGATCGCCTTTGATTCGCTTTGCTATGCTTTCTTGAAAACTTGGTGAGTGAAAAATGACCATGTAAATGCTTTAAGTACACAATATACCTTATCGGACTTCGTGCGGGTTAGGTCAAAAACATTAAATGCACTCGGTTTCACTAAACCTTCTTTCCTTTTTGCGCTTTAACCGAGTAGCTGGACTTCCTTCATTTACCGACTTGATAGGCTTCCTATATTCACCGACTTGATAGGCTTCCTGTATAGTCCTCCAAAAGACTTTGATAGAATTTCAAACTTACTAATACACCTTAGTTATGCAGATTTTGAATTAAGTACATAATAAAATAGGAACTGTTAAGATTGAACCTTGAGATAATGTAGTCCCTTCATACCTTTACTGATTAATTTGGAATAGGTGCACCTAACTCGGTAGGTAAGGTGCTTTCTTCATTTGACACAATTTCCTTCTTTTTCCAAATCATCTGTAATTTGTCTTTTATTTTTTCAGTGTCTCCTCTAGGTTGATCTCTTCAATCTCTAGCCAAGTGTCCAACTTTGTGACAATGAAAACATGCCATACCAGGATTTTTCCATGATCTTTGGTTGTTCATTCCAAACCTTATAAAGTAGTTGGCAATTATATATCCATATCTTCCACAACATTCAAACCATATCCTTGTATTGTAATCCCATGGTACAGCAGAATATTATTGGTAAGGATCTGTGTGAGCTCAGTAACCTCTAGCATTTGCCTGATGTGCAGACCACATATAGTTCTTTTGCTTAAACCAATACTTCTCGGTACTATGTCCATATCTATTGCAGTTTTTACAAAACCCTTTGAATTATGCCTTTTGATAATTGTTAACAGACTTTGTCCTACATTGGTTAAATGTGTGACCATATTTATTGCAATTGTAACAATAACCATTAGACTTAGTGACATTCGGTTGCTTACCTTTTTTGATTTGGCACATGTTAGCAGTATGACCTTGATTTCCACAGTAGTTGCAAATAGGCTTCTTTCTTTTGATGTGCTTCTTGTTTCCAGCTTTCTTTGATGATTCTCCTCTCTTAGTTGTATGAATTCCCTTCTCGATAGAGTCTTTTCCTTTGTAACCGAGTCTTGCTTCTTTATTGGGTCTTCTTGTATTCAGTTGCTCATGCAACATCTTTGATGCTTCATAGCTCTTCTTCAATGTTTCCTTGGATTTCCTTTCTATTTCAAGTTCATTGGTCAACCTTGATATTTCAAGTTTCAATGCTTGATTCTCATCATCCTTTAGATTTGCTTCATGATGTGCATAACCTAATTGATCTGACATATTTTGTTGAATCCCAGTCAACCTTATGATTTCATCATTCTTTTCAGATACTAATGCTTCAAGCTGTTGTTTTTCTCTTTTTAGATCTCTTACTTTATCTTTAGCTATCCTTAATGCATCAAGATTTTCAGTCATCTGTGTGCTGAAATGTTCATGTCCTCTTTTCATTGCTTTTAGCTAATCAACCAATGTTTTGTTCTTTTCTTTCAATACTCCAATCATTTCTTCAGTCTCTTCAGATATACTATTCTCAAATGATGTTTCAATTTGTTCCACTAACTCTTGAGAGTCCTGCAAATCATCAGATAATCTCCTTCTATCTTTCAATGATTTTTGTATTTGTCTCTGCATGTTTGCAATCACTCGATTAGCATGATCCAACTCTTCTTGTAGATACACAATTCTCTGAGATTGTTTATAGCCTTCCATTGATAAGATCTTTCTCTTTAAGTTGTTAAACCTTTTTCCAAGATTCAAGCTCTGATACCAATTGTTAGGCCCAATATGGAAAGCTAATGTACTAAGAGGGGAGGGGTGAATCAGTACTTCAAATCCTTTTATCAACAATATCTTTACTATTATGCATAATCCAAAAACTGCTGCAACATATTCTAAAGCTAAAAATAACAATCATACATGATTCACTCCATAACACATATATTTTGGTTACGCAGAAACTCTTGGTTAGAGAGAAAAATTGCAGTGGGGATGGCACCAGCAACTTCACTACTGCAATAATAAAGGTTGCTCGGTTAGAGCTACATGTTCAGCTATTTCTGATAGCTTACCCTGTTAGGAGTATGAAGATCTGTTAGATCTACCTTGCTAAAGGATTTTACAACACTTAAACTAAATGCTGCACCTGGTTAGAGGCTTTACAGTTTATAGACTTAGTTAGAGTCTTTTACCCTGTTAAAGGTTTCTCTTACAACTTCAAAATATTACAATAAGATATTTACAAATATCTGCAACTTTACATCTGGAAAGTTATAGCAGATTCTATGTGCTCAAAATAAGATTACCTTGCTTATAGCATACCTCGGTAACCCGTAAAGTAACTCGGTAAACCCTTCTGTTTACACTATTTTTTGATTGTTCTCTGAAATCCTTTTCGGTGACCTCTGTGTCTCTGTAACAGTCATAACACTTAGTGCTTTCTTATCTATCACACATGTCTTGCTTCATACACCTCTATATCTCTCTCTTTGTCACACTTCTATCCTTAATCCATGTTGTATATAAAGATCTCTTATGTCAGTGATCTGATTCATTGCTTCGATCTTACAAACATGATTTATCGAATGAATAACTATACAAAATATTTCATTGGTTAGATGACCTCAAAATCATACACAATCTTTAAGTGCAATTTCCAATGTGATAACGGTTCTATGTTCCTCAATCTTGTAACATGTTTTCCCATGTGTGTCTAGATTCAATGAATATGGTAAAACATTTCACTCGGTGAATATCAACTCGGTGTATCATTATTTGTGCTTAGTAGACATGGAATGTTACTCAGTAGACAACTCAGTGTATACTAGGCTCTGTGAATACTTTATTCTTTAACCGACTGTTCTGTGCATACTGACTGAATGTTTCGGTAGTAGTAACTGACTAGAGTATATAGAATGACTTTGTATATAAAGCTAATGGCATCTTGATAAGTAGTAAGAGCTCCTTCAATAGCTAGAGAATGAATCCTTCAAATGAGGAAAGCAAAGGTTATATATATGAAACCCTAGATTTATTTTTGATCATAGGCCGACCTAGAATTGATAAACTTTGGCACAAAGCTAGATTGAAACATTATAATATTGCAAAATTAAGATCCCAAAATTTGAGGAGAAAAAGTCAAGACCAATGTGATTCACATTGGTTCGACCAACTTTTTTCAAAATTTTTAGGGATGCAGGATATTGTAAATACAAAGTCAAATCCAGCTCAATGCGTCAATCGAAGGTGTTTAGATATGCAAAAATGAGCCTTGAAAGTTGAAATAGGACTTTATTAGGGTTTAATTTAATTAATTAATTAAAGATGATGAAATGAAAAGGGGCACACTTAGGTTTAAGGACCCACTTTTATAAGGTGTGGAATGATGAGAGATGATTTTAGATTTAATTAAATTAATAATTAATTGATTAAAGGAATTTTAAAATGCAAATGCAACACACAAAGGTGGGTGCTAACCTAAGCGAAAAATTGGACAACCCTAATTAAGGGTATATAATTTATGACGCTATAGAATAAAGGGACACAAAACCATGAAAGGGAAAGAAATGATATCTTGGATAACATTGCATCAACGATCAATGAGGGGGATAATGCTGAACTATACAAAAGTATAACTAAGGAGGAGGCCATAATTGCAACATTTCATTTAGACTTAGACAAAGCCCCAAGACTAGACAAGTTCCATCCCAAATTCTATCATTTATTTTTGGATGTCATTAGAGAAGATTTATATAAGGTAGTTGAAGAATCTAAGAAAAAGACCACAATATTGGGTGCCCTGAATCACACATTCCTTGCCTTGGTCCCTAAAAAAGAAAGATGAAATTTGCATGAGTGATTGCCAACCTATTGCTTTATGCAATACAATATACAAAGTGATAACCAAGGTGTTTGTTTATTAGCTAAAGAAGGCATTGAACAAAATTATATTAGAGGAACAAAGTGGATTCTCACTTGGAAGATCAATTCTTGAAGGAATAATTGTATCTCATGAAGCTATACACATAGTTAGGAAAACTAGATCACCCAACATGGTGATCAAACTAGATATTTTGAAAGATTATGATCTCATGGATAGGCATGTTTTACTATCTATTCTAAAGAAGTTTGGATTTGATAGTAATCAGATTGAATGGGTCAATAGTTGCATAAAAGAACCAAAGTTCTTTGTGCTTGTGAGTGGAGTGGAACATGGGTTTTTTGATAACAATAGAGGTATTAGAGAGGGGATCCCTTATCCCTTTTCCTGCTTATTATCATGACAGAAGCTCTTGGTAGAAATATCTGCCAATCAGGATTGAAGGGAATTGGAAGGGCATAGAAGTTGCTCTGGCATTGATATTGTGATGAGGGAATGACCCGAGAAACAAAAAAAAACAACAAATTGCAATAAAAGAGACACAAGAGATATTATGCAGTCGCACTCTCAGGAAAACTCTATCTCCAACCATGAAGCTCCGGTCTATCCTCTTTGCATTTGCATACTTCTTCTGCCTATCCTGTGCCTCTCTAAGGCATTGTCTAATCAAAATCACCTACTACTCCATATTACGAACCATCTCAGGACCTATGGCCACTCTATCCTCAATACGGTCCCAACTCAAAGGTGTCTTGCAAGGTCTGCCATACAAAGCCTGAAAAGGTGGCATCCCCAAAGAAGTGTGATGCCCATTATTATAGGCAAACTCTACTAAAGGAAGGTACTCCTCCCATTTGGTCTGATGATCCATGACATACATGTGGAGTAGATCCTCTAACACCTGATTTACCCTCTCTATCTAACCATCCATTTCCAGATGATAGGCTACACTGAAGTTGAGTTGGGTACCCATGGCTGCCTGTAATGCCTTCCAAAAGGAAGAAGTAAAGAGGGAGTCCCTATTAGAAATAATCTTGTGTGGAATGCCATGAAGTTTGATAATGTCTCACAAGAACACCTATGCCATTGCTGGTGTTGTGAAGGTAGTCCGAACTGGTGAGAAGTGGGCCACTTTGGTCAACTTGTCAACTGTCACCAAGATGGCATCATGGCGATGAGATGACATGGGAAGACCAATGATGAAATCCATGGATATAGTATCCCACTTCCATTCTGGTATAGCATGGGACTAGAGCAACCCATCAGGATGGCAGTGCTCCACCTTGACTCTCTGACACTCAAGACATCGGGCTAATAACTCAGCAATAAGCTGCCGCATACCTGGCCAATGATATAACTGTCTCAAGTTTGCATGCATCTTCTTAACCCCAGGATGCACTGCATAAGGAACTCTATAAGCCTCCATGACAATGAACTCTCGCAATCCCCCGGGAGAAGGTACATAGATGCACCCTCTATGGCGTAATAGTCCATTAGACTCTAATGAATAATCAACATACTTCCCTTCCAGGGTCTCCTATGATCGAATCACCTGACAAACCTCCAAATACCATCCATCCTCTGGCAACTGCTACAATACATGACCTATCAAATTTGTGCTCATAGATATGGAGTATAAATCATGACGTCTCCTACTCAAGGCATCTGCAACTAGTTTCTCTTTCCCCTTGATGTAGTGGACATCAAAATCATACTCGCATAGAAACTCCATCCATCTCCTCTGACGGGCATTAAGATTAGGGTGGGTGAAGATGTACTGCAAGCTCTGATGATCTGAATGAAGCTGAAAATGATGACCCAAAAGGAAGTGTCTTCACCTCACAAGGACATGCACTACTCCTGCAAGCTCAAGGTTATGTGTAGGGTAGTTAAGCTTGTGAGTCTTAAGCTTCCTAGACTCATAAGCTATAACTCAACCCTCCTACATAAGGACTGCTCCTAATCCATCCAAAGAGGCATTTGTGCATACCATGAAATTAGCCATGGGGTCTGGCACAATAAGAATAGGTGCACTAGTGAGTGCCCTTTTGAGATCTTGGAAAGCCCTCTCACACCTTTTTGTCCACTCAAATTTCTTTCCCTTTCGCTGAAGGGATGTAATGGGATGTGCAACTCTGGAAAATCCCTCAACGAAGCGTCTGTAGTACCCTACTAGACCCATGAAGCTCCTGACCTCTGTCACACTGGTTGGCTCTGGCCAATCCATAATAGCTCTGATCTTTGATGGGTCAATTGAGATCCCATCACTAGATATAACATGCCCAAGGTACTTGACCTCTGATCTAAAGAAATCACACTTTGACAAACTATCGTACAACTGATTGTCCCTCAAACACTGCAAAACTTGCCTCAAGTGCTCCTCATGCTCCTTCTCATTCTGAGAATATATCAATATGTCATCAAGGAACACAGTCACAAACTGGTCAAGGAAAGTGCGAAATACCCCATTCATGAGACTCATGAATACAACTGGAGCATTCGTAAGACTGAATGGGACCATGATGAACTCATAGTGGCCATATCTGGTATGAAACATGGTCTTTTGGATATCACTCTCCACAATCCTCAACTGATGGTACCCTGACTTCAGGTCTATTTTGGAAAACACTTTAGAACCCTAAAGCTAATCAAACAAATCATCAAACCTGGGCAAGGGGTAACAGTTCTTGATGGTCACTTTGTTCAGCTACCTGTAATCCATGCATAACCAAAGGGACCCGTCCTTCTTCTTCATGAAGATGACTGGTGCACCCCAAGGGGAGACACTAGGATGAATGTGACCCTTCTCTAAGAGTTCCTCAAGCTGCATATTGAGCTCATTTGTGGTCATCCTATAAGGTGCTCTCAAAACCAGCTCGAATCCTGGTACAAGATCTTTGTGGATGTCAATCTCTCTGCTAGGTGATATACCAAGTAGCTCGGCTGGAAACACATCTGCAAACTCCTCAAGGATGGGATGATCATCTAGGGAAGGCTCCTTCTCATTTTATTCCTCTCTATCACTAATGGTGATAACAAACAACTGGCATCCCTTTCGCATGCTCTGCTTATGCTGCATAGTGGAAATCATACAAAGAGACACGAACCTCTGAATCCCAGTGACTACTATGGGAGAACCATGATCATCCTCACACTCAATCTTTTTCTAGCGACAATCCATCTTGGCTCTGTGGGTGTAAAGCCAATCCATGCCAAGTATGATGCCATAAGATCCGAGTGGTGTAACTCTAAGGTCTACTAAGGTGGTGGTATTACCAATCTGGAGCTGACATCCCCTAACTTTTGAATCCACTGACACTCTAGCCCCTGGAGCTAAATCCACTTCCTAACTGACACCTTGCCTAATTGCCACTAGCCCGCAATGCTCCACAACCAATGGAGATATAAAGGAGTCAGTAGCTCCCGCGTCAAACAATATAGAAACACTGATACCATTGATCATACCTATAGCCTCAATAACTGTGGCCTGGTGCTCTGCTTGGCAGTTGTCAACCACTGCGAAGACCCTATGGGACTTTCCCATATCCCCAGCTGTAGGCTCTGATGCTGCCATTCTTTGACTACCTACCATCCAACCCAGCGAACACTCTCTCACCATGTGCCCCATGGCTCCACATGTGAAACAAGAACCACATGCTTGAAACTGTGCACCCTGAGGCTTAGAGAAAGACTGTCCACTTGTCCTAGTCGAACAACTGTACCCACCCTTGGAGGACTGCTAAGTCCGTGCTAGAGGTGTGTAAGTAACCTGTGCTCTCTGGTCATGCCTAGGACCCTGTGAATGCCACTTCTTGGGCTTAAAGCCCTGCTGTCCCTAAGGGGGCCTCTACCTTTGATTCTGCTATGACTGCTATGGAGGAGGGGGTTTAAAGGACCCCAATGTATTCCTGTGGTTGCCTTTCCAGTGGGGTTTCTGAAATCCAAAAGATTGGGGTGCAGGGTTTCAGTTTTGAAACCGATCCCTCGTGTCCTAAGGCCTGACATGAATTTCCTCTATTATCAAGGCCTTCTCCATGGTAACCCGAAGGCTTCCTGGAGCGACCATCCTCACTGGTCCTGCTATCTCGACATTCAGTCCCCTGATAAAATGGTTGACGAGAAGCTTCTCATCCTTCAGGTAATCCACATATGGTAGGAGCTCGATAAACTTACTCTCATACTGGGTCACTGAGAGACCCTTCTGCTAGAGATCGTGGAACTCATCTATCCTACGCTACCTGAAGTGATCCAACATGTATCTCTCCCTAAACCTCTTTGTAAAGATCTCCCATGTGAGGGTGTCTGCAACTAGGCCACACTTGTATTCCTCTTGTCTCCACCATGTGGAGGTCGTTCCTCTCAAAAGGTGAACTGCTACTCATGCCTTTAGATTGCTTTCGTAGGAACACAATGCAAAGCACCGATCTAGGCTCAAAAGTCAAGCCTCAGCTTCTACCCCATCGGTAGATCCCCCAAAAGATGGTGGTTGGAGGCGAAAAACCTCTTTGATCAGACCCCCTAGATCACGACGTGCTCTATCAAAATATACAGGTGCTGCTACTGGAGGTGGTCCAGGTAGATGAACGGACTCAGGCTCATGCTTTTCCTGGCCCTCTAAGGGATTAGGAGGTGGAATCCTACTTCGTTCCCTAACTGCTGATCTAAGGCTCCCTGAGTTCTGGTTTTCTGCATGATGGCCAACTACTGGAAGCATATCCTGTACTATCCCAATTAGCTTCTGAAGTGCTAATAAGATGTCTCGGTTTGGGTCAACTGGTCGTTCGAGAGGAGCCTCTAGGTTCCCTTTCAGAACTAGTTCCTCCCTATCAACATCTTCGCATACCATACATGTACGTTTAGGACCCCTACCGCACTTGCGAGCTTGTCGCGTAGTCAGAGGCATCCTTATGAGAAAATAAAATAAAATGAAATAAATAAATAATTTTTGGAGAATTTTTTTTAATTAATTAAATAATTAAAGCGAAATGTAATGGAGAAAGGTTCCTAGTGTTGGAAACCTTGCTCTGATACCAAAATGTCATGCCCAAACTTTTGGGTAAAAAATGGAACAACAATTTTTTTTTTGAACAACGTAATAAAACTAACTATGCTAAAATAAAGATGCAATAGTAAAGTCTTGTCTTACCTATGTTTAAACTTTGGAAATCAAAAGAGTTATTTACTACAGTTAAACTAATTAACTTAATCAAGCATGCGAAAGTAAATTAAATGTGGAAAATCAACTCTCCAAAAGAATCATTAATATTTTATTTATTAATAAATTAACTTAAACAAAAATCTCTAACCAAAATTGACAAGAGATATTATTAATCTCAAATACCTTTTTAATTGCTCTAGGAATTAATTAAGTTAATTCTAGCACTTAGATTATTAAAATTTAATAATCAATTGAGCTTTATATATAAGGCGTCTAAAATTTGACTAAAGGGTTAAATTAACCCTTAATGAAATTTGCCCTATAAACTTTAATAAATGTTGGCCAAATAAATAGACCCCTAAGGTCTAATTATTAATTTAAGCATTTATTAATATTTATCAATTTAAAATACAACCAATTAAATTTCAACTTAAACTTCTTATATATACAAATTTATATACCTATATGTTTATATATCATATATTATATATATAAAATAAAAATACCCAAACTAAACTACACATACACAATTTTGTACACATATAAATATATAGATACTTTTAAATATATATAAATACACATATAAGCAATATTAAAATTAATTGATTTAAAATTAATAAAAATCAACAATTACCAAATAAACATGGGATACCCTATTCAAATTTTGAATAGGGTTCCCCCCTTTTTTAATTCACATAAACTATTTGAAAATAACATATGAAACCCTAAAAATAATAGTTATAAAATAACATAACCAAACCAATTTTTTTTCTTTTTAAACTTCTTATCTACCATAACCCAAACCGGGTTAGGGTTTAATGTGTTATGCAGGGCTTGAGGAGGGCATTGGCGGAGGGCGGATTTCACAGGAGCCGTGGCGGCTTTTCATGCTGCGCACAGGGGCTGTGGAGGTGGTTGTTGTGACGATGGCGGGGAGTGGTTGCTCCACCCATAGAGGCACCTTGGGCGCCACTACGGGTCGCGGCCCGAAGTGACGCCACGGGCGTCCCTGCAGGTCATGGCCCGTAGTGGCGCCACGGTGCCCCTATGGGCCTCAGCCCACAGAGGGCCCGTGCCGCCCGGGGAGCCCGTGGGAGCCCTTGGCTTCAGGGTGACCCGTGGGCAGGGGTTGGGGTTTCAATTTATTTTTTTGATTTTAAATATTTTCTTTTTGTTTTCAATATATATATATATATATAGGGTTAGGTTTCTAGATTTCTTTTTTTTTAAACATGTAGGAAATAATAAAATAATGACAGCATAAAAAAAGATATATATTTCATTTCTTTTTAAATTGATATAAAGTGTGATCTAGTTAAACATGTATACAAATATTCCTTAAGTTAGGTTAAATAGATTTTGAATATGTAGCATTAAAAATATTATGACTGTCAGATTTAACAGCATGATAAATATATCAAAAAGTTTATTTCTTCATTTAAAATAGACATAAATCTATTAGTCATGTATTAGATTTATTTTTGTTGTATTTCCCCCCTTTTTTTATACAGTAATAAAATAAATTAATGGTTGACAGAAAGCAAAATAGAACAAAAACATAATAGTTATCTTTTTCTTTCATTTCTTATCTATCTAAATTTCTAGATTTCTCTTCTATGTCTAAATCTATATATATTTTTTTTCTAATCACATTAAAACAGATTTTCTAAAACTAACAGATTTAACTAAGTGCATTTCTTTTCATTGTAAACTTCTAATAGTTAACTATAGGAAAAGATAAATTTGTCTACCTTAACTTTCTGCATTTTTTTTTTGAATAAATAAATGACATAAATAAATAAAATTATATCAGCATAACTATTATCCTTCTAATATCTATTTTAGCATATTCTGCATTAGGATCTAAATAACTAGGACTAAATGTTATTTCTAGCTTACTAACATTCATGCTTTCTTTGAAATAAATTTACTTATCTATCTAAATTTCATGCATTATTTACAAGGAAAAAATGACAGATTTCAAATAAATGGCAACCGCATTAACATAGTTTCATTTAAATCTATATCACATCGTTAAATACAACATAAAGAGATAAAATGCCTTTCTTTATTTTCAAGAAATAAAAGCAATAGATTTTAACTCAAGCTATAGAAAGCTTAACCCATAAATAGATATTTCATTTTGCAATAACCACATAACAAAATAATGCATTTCTTAAAAGAATACTTGGATACAATATGTCAACTTTACAAATGGGTGAAATACCCAACTAGCCTCTCATTCCTAATGAATGAGGACTTAAATATATAAATACATTTCCTTTTCATTTGCAACTAAAACAAGTAATATTGTAGCAACTCCTAGCTTTCTTTTTTCTTCCTTTCCAAGCAAACCTGCATTACAAAGTCTTAAGGTTGTGACCATGGAGGGCTCACCTCCCAACCTAGGCTTACTAGAAGCCACCCCCGAGCTTGGAGAACCAAGACCTAGACGGGTTACACTCAAACAATACACAAACAAACAAGAAAAACTCAAAAAAAACACATTCCCATCCCAAGGCTAAACATCATCACATAATGTGATTTTTACATGGGTGGAAGTGGACCAAGTACCTTGAGGAGAACTGCAAGATAGTAGATCACAAGCCATCTCATAGCAACCAAGAACACATCACAAGTACATCTCAACCCAACATCCTTATGACCCCCAAGGCATACATGCCATAATATCTCCCCTTATGACCCCCAAATGCATAAACAAAACTATGCAGCAAGGGTCACATAAACAAACCCTTGAGATCACTCTCTTAAAGAAAGCCTCTCACTCTAAGGATGTCAAACAACCTTCCATCCCCAAGACCATTCTACCCTCCCAAGGGTAAGATGGCCTTGGATACTCCCAAAACACAAGTAAATGCATACAAAAAAATAAGAGAAAGATCACATATATATATTTTCACAAATAAATCACAAGGGAAGAAAACAACTACATTCAAGCAATCTTTCAAAACAAAGTTTCAACATATAAGTAAGAGATTGAACCAACCTTGAATCTGCCAAGGGTTTACAAGGGATAGTTTGGAGAAGAGCAGCCAAAATCCACACTTCTTTTCTTCAACACTTAGCAAAAAATTATATCCTAAACTTGTTCTCAAAACTTCAAGATCTAGTCTCCAAAGATGGAGAGTAGGTGATTAACTTCCTAAGTCTCAATCCTTTGCCTAAGAAGGCTTCTCTCACTCTTTGCAAACCTCTTGGGTAGAGTGAGAGCTCACATTGGTTGGTATTCCCAAAGTCTTACACACTCCCTAACCAAAGCACCTCAAAAAGGGGAATGAAATGGGGAAAAGGAATGACACATACCAAGAAGGTTATCTAACCAAGGATGGCTCTCCTAAAGATGGAATTCGGCCATCTTGGGAAACTCACTTTTTGGGGAGGTTAAACAAGTCCTAGGGAGTGGACATGTAGCCAAATTTGACCTTCACCCATAGGTACACCATGAGGCCCATTAAAAATGCTCCAAAACTGACTCTAGGAGTTGGTTTAACCCTTTGAAAGTCCACCCAAAGCTTTACCTACGGGTCAACTCTGAGTTGACCCTCCTAATGGCTCACTATCCTAGGTTTACTTGGGACCTTCAAGGATAATTGGAAAATATAACATTGGTAAGATAAATTCCTCAAAAAAGAGGCATGATAATGCCAACTCAACATACAATACATTTGTCAAGTGACACTACAAAAAGAATTCCACATCACAAATACACACATGGCAATTGTCCCTATTGAAATTTATAAATTAACAAATTAATAATAAATATAATTTAACACACATGCAAACATTTATGTTCACGAATAAAATACGATACATACGGGGTGTTGTCTCTCCAAATAGACAACCCCTAGTTTTACGAACGTACATAGGTCTAGGCTTGATTCTCCATAATGTCTCCATGGTCACATGGATAATTTTCTTGTGTTTTTCAATTACACATTAGTAATTCCCAAATAGCCTCATATAATATTAAACACATAAATAAGAATACAAATCAATCACTCTGCATACAATTGCCATCATACAAATCAATTTACCATATATCAAAGCAATCCACATAAGCAATTTATCATAATCCTCATAAATTTAGTCCATTCATAAGATATGCATCATATTTCTAGCATCATAATAAAGTCCTGCAAATCAAATAAATGATATACACCATTTTAATGTTATCCTATCTTAGAATCATATAGAGTTCTATATCCATAATGCATAGAAATGAAGCATCAATATATCAATGTTATCCAATCCTGGGATCATATAAAGTTCTATATCCATAATGCATAAAAATAAAGCATCCATAATAGTTCCAACATGAAAATAACTGAAATCTTAGGATGGGTCGGGGTAGGGCCTCACACCAATAAATTGATCACACATAGAAAATTAAGGAGATGACTAACAATTAATTTTTGTTTGGGGGGTTTGTAGACCCAAGAACACAATAGTAGTAAGCAACGACACGTGATAGTATTTTATGAATAAATTAACTCATCGAAAAACACTTATGGCATCTTAGATAATTTATAAGAGTTATATTAACATAGTGTAATTACAATGTTTGAGAAACATTAGATCAATCAAGAACTTAAAAAAAATGCATGGTTAGCCATTAACACTGGCTTTGGTTGAGGAAATATGCTTCTTCTAGGAGTAGTGGGATCTCATGTTATCTCCAGGTGGGTAGACCAAAAAGAGTGGGAAAAGTACTCTTCATCTTGATCATAACAAGTGCCAAGATTGCACATACAACAACACAAAAATACCACAAAAACAAGATAAAAATAATGCTTGCGAAAACACCGCTAGTCCCAAGAATAAAAACGAGTAACTTAAGCAAATCCTAGGCCATGCGCTTGAGATAGAATGCAATATTTTCATATCCCTCAATATATTTAAAAGACCATACTTCAAGATATAAAAATTTCTATCAAGAAAATTTAACCAACAACCTATTTTGATCTTATATTATTGTCATCATATCCCTCTAGAGCTATAATTTAGGACCTCTAAGATGACCACCATTTCTTTAAAGTGTATAATTTATGTTCTCTATGAATTAAACATAACCCCTATACCCTATATCAACGACAAGGTGAGAAAAGGTAAATACACACTTAGGAATTACTAGAGTGATCTCTATTGCATGTGGGCTTGCAAGATTCCTTTTAGTGACTTCAATATCACACAATAGTATATGCACAAAATTCATAAAGTTGGTTGGTAAGTCAATTTTTTTTTGATAAGTTAGCTCATAATATTAGCTGCTTTAGATATCACCTTATCAACCCATAAAGCATACCTCCATTTGTGATCAATAATTATGTAATAATTTATGCAATAGGTTGTTCACTACCATCTTCATCTTTTTGGAGTAAAACATCAATAGTATGTGAAATGGCTAGGGGAAAGATAAACAAGTGAAAAAAATTGAGCTAACCAATTCTTATGAGTAATCTCACAATACTTGGTTACAAATTTAATACATCCTAATTTTACCTGAAATCATATACTTTTTATTAAATATAATGATTTAAGTCTTGAGAGGTCCCATTTGAAGGAATTAACTAAAGAAGGTTAGATAAACCCCCCTTAGGTATAAGTTCTCTAGTCTTAAGTCATACTTGCAATGGAGTTTTCTTTGCACCTATCAAAATGCTAACAAAAAACTATTTTTACATTAGATTTTGGAGTGTCAAATGAATTCATTTTGAAGTTTCATTTTGTAAGCATATAGTCCTTATTATAAGAATTCCAAAAAGTATAATTTTGAATATATTTAATTTCATTAATATCTTTATTTTTACTTCGTATGAATGCAGGTTTTACATAGAACATTAAGGTCTTTGTTACACACATGTAGAAAAATAGGAAAATAGAGAAAAAAACTTGTAAATAAAATATTTTCCCTAGGTATTGATATTCTCATTTCAACACAAAAAGAAGAAGTTAATTCAAATGCATACAAAAAAAGTTATGTGTGACATTATACACCTCTCTCCAAATTATAATTACTTTGACTTCAAAATTTAACTAAAAAAAAATTATACAACAAAGAATTATGAAAAAATATCCATACATGCTATATATTGGTTTGACAAAGCTAAATTTTAAAAATTAAAATCTTATTCTTTCTATAAAAAATATTATGCATGACATTATGAACACCACTTCTAAAAAATGACGATTACAGTAAAAAGTAAATTATTATATAAGTTACATAAAAATACACACAATTTATTTTCATTATTTCTAAATATATTTAGATTCTACACAAAAATGCTCATAGAATAGTGGTTTTCTTTATATATAAATTCTTAATGGTTTAGCCACTATAAGTGTTAGAAAGTGAAGACCTAGTGCAAAATATTGATTTCAATGTCAAGTTTGGCCAAAATGTGTAACCTAGTATTATGGGATCACCCTTGTACATATTGAAAAATATCCTTAATTCTTATCTCTATAGTAGTTAATCTTATGCTTCAAGTGACATATTATTCATTCTCAATCTCAACTCGAGCAAAGAAAAGGAACGATCGATCAATAGTCTTGCTTTCATCTTAACCTCCTAAGGGAAAGTTTTATTTGGCATCAATAGATAAAGCTTCATTTATCTTCTCTTAGTTTTATATCTTGTTTTATAAGCACTTTTCTTTCCATTTCACTACATACTAATAAAATAGATCATCTCCTTTAAATAAACAATAGGTTCATTTAAAAATATATCATTTAATCATTATCCACGAGAAGATTTGTAAAATTTGAGTTTTGCATTATACATAAGAGATAATACCTTTGAGGGAGGTTTTCATTATAGTTTCTACCACCCAATTGTACATTAAGCTTATCCTTTTTAAATTTGTCGTAGTTATAATTACTTAGAGAGATAGAATCATCCCTACACCCAAGGTGTTAGGCCCAATATGGAAAGCTAATGTATTGAGAGGGGAGGGGTGAATCAGTACTCCAAAAATTTTCTTGAATAATAACTTTACTATTATGCATAAAGGGAATAGTGCAGTAACATAAAATAAAGTTAAAGCAAATAGATAACAATCATACATGATTCACTCCATAACACATATATTTTGGTTACACAGAAACTCTTGGTTAGAGAGAAAAACTGCGGTGGGGATGGCACCCACAACTTCACTACTGCAATAATAAAGAGTGTTTGGTTAGAGCTACATTTTAGCTATTTCTGATAGCTTACCCTATTAGGAGTAACAAGATCTGTTAGATCTACCTTGCTAAAGGATTTTACAACATTTATTTTGAATGCTGCACCTGGTTAGAGGCTTTACAATTTATAGACTTGATTAGAGTCTTTTACCCTGTTAAAGGTTTCTCTTTCAACTTCACAATATTACAATAAAATCATTACAAATATCTGCAACTTTACATCTGAAATGCTATAGCAGATTCTATGTGCTCAGAATAGATTACCTTGCTTATAGCATACCTCGGTAACCCATATAGTAACTCGGTAAACCCTTCTGTTTACTCTGTTCTTTGACCATTCTCTGAAAACCTTCTTGGTGACCTCTGTGTCTCTGTAACAGTCTTCTAACATATATATACCCTTAACTCATGCTGTATAAATAGATCTCTTAAGACGGCGATCTAATTCATTGCTTCGATCTTACAAACAAGATTCCTCAAATGAATAACTATACAAAATATTTCATTGGTTAGATCGATTTCAAAATCATACACAATCTTTTAGTGCAATTTCCAATATAATAACAGTTAGATGTGCCTCGATCTTGTAACACGTTTTTATATGCATGTCCAGGTTCAATGTATCTGGTAACACATTTCACTCGGTGTATATTAACTTAGTGTGTCATCTTTGCTGCTCGGTAGCCATAAAAAGATACTCGGTAGACAGCTTGGTGTGTACTGTGTTCTGTGACTGCTTTCCTTTGTAACTGACTAGATTGTGCATACCGACTTCTCTGTGTATACCGACTGCATGATTCGGTAGTGCTAACCGACTAGAATATATAGTATGACTTTGAATCTAAAAACTAATGGCAACTTGATAAGTAGTAACACAAGGATCATCAAATCTCATATTAGATGGGACTACAAGTTTATCTAAAGGAATTTTTATTTCTACATTTATATCTTTAGTAATTGTCTTAGCTTACTCAAAATAATGACCAAGGATATTTTGAAAATCCACATGCTCAGAAATTCTACAATTATTTGAAAAGTTTGAGAGTAGGCACTGAACAAAAAATATATCATTAACATTTTACACATCTAAACCACATTCCAAATAGTCATGAAGGTAATAAACTTGATCATTCTTAAAAAATGTGTCCACCATCAATAAAGAAAGCAACCCAAAATGTTATATATAGAGCTATATTCATGCTTCTCACATTAAACATTCACACATCTATCTGTAACAAAACCATTAGTAGATTACATATCAATTAATAACCATATTAATATAACCACAAGTAAGTGCACAACTATTAACACATTTTGGTGTTCATATTTACCCATAATAGGGTGATCTATCTATTCCATCATATATTTTTTTTTTTGAAAATAGAGCTTGGAGGAATAAAAAGTAATAATTCAGTTTTTATTTCTATTATCTCACACTCTTGGCATATGATTTAATTTGTTAAATTTTATTTCTAGACATTTACCTACTTCTTAATCTAAATTGTGAGGCAAATGTTTACGTGTATCAACTTATGTATTATACCTTCTACCTAAACCATCTCAATTATGAATCTATATCAAGTGCATTCTTATCATATGCTTGTCTTCCATACATGTAGGTTTAGTAATGTTCCTAGTTACCACATTTTAATAGGGTTTCTCAATATGCAGTACCCTATAATAAGATTTTTTGAAATTTGTAGGTATTAGTTTTTGAAAATTAATAGAGAACTTAGGTACCAAAGCTAATACATATAGACATAGGAATATTTACTCACTATATTCTATTTATATTTGAACCCGTTTCATACCTTGCATATTGCATGAAACTCATGAATAAATTCATTACTTTCTTGCAAATGCTAGAAAATTCTTAGATATTAGATGTGGGTTCAACATATAAATATTATTGGTTAAAAGGAGATACAAGGCTATCCCAAGTAGATAAATGGTGCATAGGAAAAATGAGTAGCTACTTCCTAGCTTGACACATAGATATGGCAATGTACCTTATCTATATATCCTCATCTTCACAACCACCTTACTCCATAAAGTCTGAAATTATCTTATGTGATCATTACCTCTAAAAATATTGTGCCCATCAAACCAGGGTATTTGATCACACAAATCTTGTTCCATGACTATCATCCTATAGCTTACCAAACATAGCTCTACATTTTAATACATATTCTTGTTGCAATAAATAGGAGACTCAACTTGGGGATCATTTGTATTAGTTTCAATTTTCCTCAAATCCACTTTCAGCTCAACAATCCTTTGATCTTTATTTTCATCATGAGATTAATGTTTAATATTTAGGTAATATATTGGTTTTAGTATATGATGTACAACACATAAATAGAATTAGGGTCTTGATAATTTGAGGCCCTCTTCTTGGATGTTGAAACAATTTGGGCATAATACGAAGGATGAATATAGTTGTTTGAACCCCTACACATTGCTTCACTATAGTACTCTACACTAGATTTATCTAAAAAAATATTTATTTTATCATCACATAGATTATAGGAAGGAAAATGTTTATAAAAACCCTTAGACTAAGCTCCCATGTCCTCTAATATGAAATTATCTCAATGTTAGTTTAGCCTTCACATAAATATCGATTCCCTTAATAAAACAAAATGTATTACCCAAAAATGTTGAAGGGTCAATAACTAACATACCTTATATATCTTGTAATACCCTCTTGAAATGTGTTTTAGAACTACCATAGTAGAAATAACAATGTTATCGTAGACCATATGTCTGAATCACTTTTAAAATTCAAAGATATCACAGATTATAAACAATCTCAACAACTACTAGAGATCTTATGGATCCTATGTTTCTCATTCATGAAACTCTTGCTAGAGCTGCCCTTAAACAATGACCTTATCCCAACTAGAGGTGGATTAATATAGTGTAATTGCAATATTTAGACAATATCTAACCAAATCTACATCTCTTTAGACATACATAAATAAACACTAATTGTACTTAAAAGATGAAATTTTTTAAAAAGCTTATAAACAATATTTACATAATAATAACTACTTAAACTCTGCTTGCTACGAGAGAGTCTCTGAGGCTGATGTTCTGCCTTCTTTCTATTCCTATTGAGGTGGACCTCTTCCCTTTTGAGGTGGAGAAATGGTGGGAGAAGGTCGTTTGGGTGAGGATACTACTCGAATTGCTAGTTGAGGCCACCTGCCATTACTTTCTTGTGGATCTTCATGGCCAGGGCTGGGTTTTTTAAACCATGCTTTCAAGTCTTTTTTGGGGTTTGAGGGAGCTTCCAAAAACCCTCCTTGTGTGCTTTCAGGTTCTTCTCTTGTATTTTGGTTGTGGGAGTGTTGTTCGTTCCACATGCATGCTGGATGCTAGCAATTTAAAGGGCCCAGTCTGGCCAGTGATGGTTTTTGGTTAAGGGTTAGTTGTGATGCTGGTAAGATGATGACTTTGTTATAGGTTATGGGAGTCTGGAAAAACCCTTGTTTTCTAGTTTTGGGAGCCAGTTTAAAACCCTTGATGAAGGTTAGGGGAGCCTTTCAAAACCCCATTATTCTGTAGGTTAAGGGAGCCTTGTAAAACCCTTGTTTATGTGCTAGGGACGCTTTGTGTCTAGTTTGTGACTTGGCTGTTGGTTCATTGATGCTCTTTTCTTTTAGATGCATTGTTATGTGGGTTCCAGATCCTGGTAAAATCTGAGGGTTTTGGGTCCCTTCAAAACCTGTGGGTTTTTGGGTCCCTCAAAACCTGTTTACGGGGTTTGCGGTCCCCTTAAAACCTATTTACCCTTAATAAAAAACAACTACTTAAGCTCTTTCTTTTACGAGAATAATGATTCTCAATATAAATTAATTATAATATTATAACATTAAATGATTTAAATGTATTTATTAGATATATAACATACATAGTATTACTGTAGTACCCCTCATTTGAACTTATTAGACTCATATTTTACTATTGTTTACTTTCAGTGGATACATTACCATTATGTGTTATTCAGACTCATATGACATTATTTCATGTTTCATTAGGATATGAGGTGCATGATTTATTTACAGTATTTCAGTATTGGTGATTTGTGGTATTTTATGGATTATTGTTATGTACTGACACTTTACTTTATCTATGCAATGTGTAATTATATGTTGCATGTCTGCGAGTGTATTGGATGCGAAGGGATGATTTTACTTCACTCACTCTGGTGAGATAGGAAACGTCGCGATTCTCCTTCATCAGTGTGCGTGCCGTGTATTCTATATTTGTATATATGCATATGTGGTTCGATGATGCAAGTCATTGTAGGTACAAGTATCGGGTACGTACAAGGTATCGTCTCCACCTGGCTCCATAGGTCTGAGCGTGCCTTACTTGTCTAATGGGAATGGAGGAGATAGTGGTTGACCCTAATTGTACCTCAATTGCACTCTTGTGAGTGTCGTTAGTCGGTCGTCCCTTTTGGTTTCGTTCGGTCGTCGAGTCAGTTTGTTTGACTTTTTCAGAGTCTTTGTTTGGGTCTTCTCGATTTGTGTGCCCTAGTAGATTGGATTAATTAATTGAGTTTATGGCATCACTTTATAGTTAGCATATTTAATTTATAAATTATAATGCTTTAGTGATTATGGATTTAATTAATTAAGTGAAGTGATTAAATTTAGTTGCAAATTGCATTATATGAGAAATATAATTTTATTTAAATTTAGTAGAAAATAAATTAATTGCATTTATTGTTCTCTAGATCTTAAAAATAAAATTACTTTCCTTTATTAGTTTGCAAATTGCATTATTTTAGAAATATAATTTTATTTAAACTTTAGTGGGAAAATAAATAAAATTCAATGCATTTGTTGTTCTCTAGATTTCGAAAATAAATTAGAAATAAATAAAATCAAATAGATTTACTTTCCTTAATTATTTTTTTAGAAAGTTAATTGAATGGGAATGAGAAAAGAAAAAAAAGAAGGAAAGTAATGATTTTTGGGAAACTGCTTTTTCATTTGTTTTTGTGGGAACTAGAAAATATAATAAAATCCTTTTAGTTTTTAAACTGGAATATTATATTTTGAAGAGGAAAATATTTTTCAACCTAAAAAAGGTTTAGGTTAAATATATTTTTAAAAATTATTTTGGGAGTTCACGGGAAGGAGGAAGCAGTCTGTAGGAAGAAATTTCAAAATTTCTTGGATGCATGTTGGAGAAGTAAGGATCTCGAAGGAAGGATTAGCGTGGGTATTTGATTGTAGGAGCTCTTCGTCAAGATCTTTCAGGAAAGCTTTCCAAGGTTGGATAGCTTTTGCCTAGTTACTTGTTTTTCTTTTTTATATTAGCTCAAGTATTTCTCCTTTCTCTGTAGTTTCTGGTGTGTATTGTAAAAGAAAAATATTTCTGGTTGAGTCTTGTTTTTGTTATGTTTAAATGTTTTACTATTTCCTTTCTGTATTATTTAGCTTGATATTGTGAAATTATAGGGGGTTATGCTGGCAAAATTTTGCCAAATTTACCCTCCTTTGTTCCAAATAGATTTTCTTTGTGTGTTATGCGATTTTGTGTTTCTTATTGGTTGAGGAAAATCATTAGAATTTTTGGGTCAAAAGAAAAATTGGGCTTATGGAGAAATTTTTTGTAAAGAAATGGGGTTATGCCTCTATATTTTGTCACAAAGTTTGAGTGTTTTTATGAAGCTCTTTACCAGTAAATTAAATTGTGTAAATTTAATTTTACTCTTTAAAAAAAATAAATAAATTATTATGCTAGGTTTTGACTCTATTGTCTGGGATGTGGAGATTTTAAAATCTCTTGTTGATATTTTTCGTTTCTTTTGTTCTGTTCTTAAAAACAAAAAAATGTATTGAAGTTTTATTTTCTGTGTAAATTAAAATAAAAATTTTAAATTTAAAAAAAGAAAATTAAAAAAAAAAAAGATAATCAATAGGGAGGGGGGTCGGTAGCTTGCTATAGTACGGTAGCAGTACTACCGGCGATAGCAGTGCTACCCTGCGGTAGCACCTACCACCGTAAGGTAGCAGTACTACCTAGGGAAGTACCTGCTCTCGTAGGTAGCAAAGCTACCTTACGAGTAGCATGCTACCATAGGGTAGCAAAAAGGCTACCAAGGCAACAATAATTTCGCCTCCCTGTGTTTCGTGTGCTTCCACTAAATGCTAAGTCTCGGGTTTTGTGCCCAGTATAGTTTGATTCGGATTATTATTATTATTTTTGTTTAATATATATATATATGCTTTTAAACTTTGGGCATTTTATTAATTGAGTATTATTAATATGATATGTATTCGGTATATATATATATATATATATATATATATATATATATATATATATATATATATATATATATATATATATATATATATATATATATATATATATATATATATATATATATATATATATATATATATATATATATATATATATATATATATATATATATATATATATATATATATATATATATATATATATATATATATATATATATATATATATATAATTAATTTAGAATTTGGTTATTTTTAGAAAAGCTTATATTTAGACTCTTTATTTAATCATGGTAATATGTTAGGGGGTTAATTTTTATGTGTTTAAATTTAGTCTTATTGAACAAATGACAACTCTGCTATTCTCATATCAATAAAGATGTATTTGCTAGTTTTCCAGAATATCTGTATTTGCAAAGTATATAATGTTTTTTTTTTACTGTTTTAAAAAGATTGCCTGTTATGGATATTTAGTATAACTAGTAGTTTTGGTAAAAACATATTTACATTGTAGATCTGATTTTGAGTTGTTGTCATGTCATTAAGGTTGTTTATACTCCTTGGTCAGGAGTTGTTGTGTAACCCTATTGTTGTGATCCATTGTGTGTTTTGTTTGAAATGGTCAACCCTGGGTTGTTAAGTTGTGTATCCTTCACCTGCAGTTTGTCAGGATTAGATATGGCTGACAGTTTTGCCATAGAGTTCTCGTAGAGAGACCATTCCTGTTAGTGTCCTATGAGAGAGAGTGGCTTTCGAGCGGGGGCCGCACCTGAAGTGGATGATAGGATAACCCCTCGAAAGTCAGTTAAGAAGTGATAACCTAATAATTGATTAGGGGGTGGGTAGCTAAAATATTAAATTAAGATAATGTGCCTCACACATGGTTGAGTGCTTGTATAGGCTCAGGATGTGGTGAGAAGGCTTGGAATGGCAAACCTACCACCTTGTCTTCACAAAGGGATTGGTAGGGTCCACATGATGCTTAGATAGAGCTAGGGGTTTGGGAGAGGTTACCAGGATAACCCAGGATGGGGGTTGGCACCTATGGAGGACTACCTAGGGTAACCACCTTAAGCCATGCAATGACACTCTCTCCTTAGGGTCACTAGTATTTATGAGTTGAGTCACATGGGTTTTGTGGAGTCTTGTTGTACTGTTGTACCTGTCTTGTTTACTTGCTTGAGGGTTTGCTACTATCTCCTAGCACGGCGGGGTGGTTCCACTTTGGGATGACATGGTCGGGTGGTAGTGCCACTTCCCATCGGATATCTGTGTTCATACCTTCATGCGAGGATCAGCTTCGTTGGTTTTTCTTTGTTCGTGACTCTTGTATCAGCTCTTGTTCAAGATTATTGTATCATTGAGACCATGGGTCATTGTATCAGTAAACTATGTAACCTTGGCATTGTGACCTATGTATTTCATTTGTATTATTGGAAGCCATGTAATTATTGAATACTGTAATCTTAATTCATTGGAATGTATGTTATTTCAGTTATCTTTCTTCTTATGTGTAAATGAATCATTGAAAATAAATGTATTGCAACACTTTAAATCTTTCAATATGGAATTTAGTTTTATAAGAATGGGTTTATTAATTGCAATTGAATTTCCTAATTAGATGGATAATTGGATTAACCTGGTGTAGTTGTTTAGTTTCGAAGTAATCTTCATTAGTAACCCTTAGGAAATCATGTGTTAGACTTCTGCTGTGTTAATAAATGTGCAATGTTATAATTAATGCACTTAATCTTCAAAAAAAAAAAAATTATTCCGCCTTTTAGTTACCTAGATGTATTGTTTTCCTTTAGGGTTCTTGGTCGGGCATTACAATTACACCTAAGTACAATTACTAGTTTTAGTTTTTACATTCAAGGACCTTAAAATGCCCACAACTTGATTTTAAATAGATAGAAAATAATACATTTCCAAATTATTGATGATAAAGATTCTATTATAATGTAAAGTTTCTTGTGTCATAAAAATAGACACATGATAAATTCTAACAAAAAATGAATCAACAAACGCCCTTCGATGGATTTTACCATTGTTGTTTTAAGAAGCGAGTCCGCTGCATACTTTTTCCTTGGGAATCTTAAATGTGGCCAATTTCTTCTTACAATAATTCATCTTCGTTCAGGGTTATGCTTTTTTCAAAAACCGTCGTTGCTTTTTCGTATTGTAATGACACGAAATCTCACTATTTACTAAAATTAGTAAAATTCAAATTTTCATAAAAATATTATCTAATCGAGAGTACCTCCTTGCTGTATTTCTTTTGAATAACTTAATATATCCATAAATGATTTTTCCTCTGTGGCAGCATGGTGCGTTATCTCGTCTTCGCTCTGCTGCAGTTGATATCAATCTCTTGTAAGGTAAGTTATATTAGTATTTAAGCAACAATTTATGTTGCAGGGTTTTGATATTTGTTAAACATGTTATTTGTGCATCAACATATTTTTTGTTGTCAAACCTTGAAAGTGCTCAAGACTTTCATGGACTAGAAGACTCTCTCCGTGGCTTTCAACAGTCCAGTAAGATGTCATTGGCAAATAGGTTCATTTTAAAACTTATTTAATATTTTTTTTGACCCGTTTTTAAGGGTTTAAGATTTGCAATTCTTATTCTAGTAGGAAAATATTCGCATTGGAGCGGGGACAACGATGGAGACGGGGGGCTCCAGGGATTCGATCCCATGATCTAATATGTTATGAAGTTTCTCTATTCAAACTGAGAATATATGATTTGGCATCAGATCAGATCCTCATCTTGTAAGGTAAGAGCTATTAGTATTTAAGCAGTATTTTATATTTTAGGGTTTCTATTTTTTTACTTTTGTTAAACAAATTAATTGTGCATTGACAAATTTTTTGCTTTGAAACCCTAAAAGTTCTCAAGATTCTCACGGACCAGTAAATTCTATGCACGACATTCAACATTCGAGTAAGACGTCATTGGCAACAGGTTCATTTTCAGTATTATTTAATACTTTTCTTTGATCTATTTTTAAGGGTTGTTTGGTTGTGAACAATTTTCTTACAGTATTTAGGATGTTGAATAAATTTCATTGCTATGCATTATTGCCTCCTTCGTATCTGGGAATTTAGGGTTTGACAAAAAATTTGATGAATACATCTTGAGTTGGAGAGAGTTTGCACATGATGGAAAGAATTCCAAGACAGTCACGAAGCCACAAAAGCCTACAAATTATTTTGTTTGCAAGCAAAATAACAGCATGGAATTCTATATTTAGAAGCGTTTTTCAAACTTGGGAGAATATCCACTGCCTTCGAGGAGGTAGAGTTTGTGTGAGATACAGTGGCTTTTAACATAGTTTATTCAGAGACTCAATTTAGTTTTGAAAATAACCACATCGAAACTCTTCTTGTTTAAGGAATTTTAAGGTTGTAGGTTAGTGAAACAAAACACAGAGAGAAACAAATAGAACTGGTTGTGAATAGGATCACTGAGATTACAGCCTCATACATTCCATGTATAGATAAATACATAGAAGACTTTTAGCCTCATACATTCCAATTATAGATAAATACAAACAAGGGTTGCAGTTGATAAATAACGGTTCAAGGCTATAGGAAATTACAATGCATTTTCCATTTCCGTGAGAACATAGGAAATTAAGAAATTGTGGGACATGGCTGCAAATGTCAGAAATAACTTTTGTAGCGTTCACGCCACATCTAGGAAAAAATCAATATGTATTATTTAAATGATATTACATCTATAAGTAAGTACTTTAATTTTTTTTTTTTTTAATTTTAATATTTATAAATATAAATTATATTTAAATTAAGTGTTTTTAACAATTATTTCAAAAATTTAAGATTATCTAGAAATAAAATGAGTAAAAGTTTATTATATTTATCTATTTTCTTTGTAATTTTTTCACTCTCTCTTTCTCTACTCACTTCTATTTTTTTTCTAATTTATTTTGTCTTTCTTTCTTTATTTGTTTGTTTGTTTGTTTCTTTATTTATCTATCATTTATTTTAATTTTCTCTTTTCTACCTGTAATGCTATCTTATCACATTATTTCTTTCAATATATTTCATTTTTATCCTTTACAATATTTAATCATTATATAATTGTTCCCAGTTTTCCTCTCTTTCTCATTCTATTTTTTTTCTCTCTTTTTTCTCTTTTTTCTCTATCTTGATTTGTATTTTCTTTTTTTGTGCTTTCACTATCTTTATTTCTTCCTTTCTCTTTCTATTTATCCTTTATTCTTTCCTTGTTTCCCTTTATATATTTATAACTATTCCAATCTTTGTGTCTTTCTACGTCCTCTTTTATTTATTTTTTGTCATTCTTTCTACACATTTCTTTTTACTATGTATTTTTATTCATTATTTGTTATTATATATCTCTCTCTCTCACACATGGATAACGTATGATGTGTAGTGTGGTTAGCACTCATATATAGACTACTTTTTGTCATTCTTTTTACACATTTCTTTTTACTATATTTTTATTCATTATTTATTATTTTATATTTCTCTCTCACACACAGGGATAATATATGTATGCCTCATTTGTAGCACGATTAGGTGCATGTAGACCCATATATAGACCACTCAACATTGTGGACTATGAATAAGAATCTTTCTTTCTTAATTTTCTTTTTCTTTTACTTTTCTTTTTTTTAATTTACTTATTTTTATTTTATTTTATTTTTTTTATCAATAGGTAGGGATTATTTACACTAGCCTCATAGTAGTGGAGGTAACAAGTAGGACCTGCTTGTCTTCAATGTATTTAACTAAGAGCCATTGATTCAACTTTATTCAACTAAGAAGCCACAAGGGAAGTCAAAGAGCCACCACTTGAAATTCTAACATAATATGTTACTTTGGGATTTCGAACATGGATCTACATCTTTAGAACCATATGGCCTTGCCATTTAAGCATATGGACAATTTACTTATTTTTATTATTCTTTCGTTTTGCCTTATTTTCTCTCTTTATTTATTTTTATCAATTATTTAAAAAAATATTCTTTAACTATTTCTTTTACCCCTCTATACTCCCCTCTTCTTTTTTTATACCATTTATTTTGTTCATTTGTTCATTTTTTTTTTTTTCCTTTTTCTTTTTTGCTTATTATCCATTTCTCTCACCTTTTTTCTATCTCTATCCGTTTTCTTCTTTTTTTTTTCCCTTTTCATTTCTTATAACTTTTTCTATTATTTTTCTCTCTTTCTATTTATCTCTTTATTTTTCTTTCTTCATATATATTTATCTCTTACATATCTTTTGTTCTCTTTCTTTTACAAGATTTTTTTCTTTCTCCTTTTCTTTTTAGTTCCTCTTCTATGCTTTTTTATTTTTATTTATCAATTCAATATTCTCATTCTTTTCATTTATTTGCCTTATACCCATTCTCTCTATTCCTTTTTATACTCTTTATTTAATTATTTTACCTATTTCTTTCATTGGTTTCTCTCTCTTTTTAATATCATTATTTAATTATTTATTTCAAATTTACTCTTTTTCTTTTTATTTTTTTCATTTTATCTCTCATCTCTTTCTTTACAGTCTATATATGTTTCTTTTAATTTGTCCATTACTTGTTTATTTTTCTTGCTTTCTTCTTTATTTCTATCCTTGATTTCCTTCATTTTTTCTCTCCTCATAATCATTCTCTCTCTTCCTTTTTATGCCCTTTGTTTACTTATATAATTCTTTTGTTTGTTGGTTTGTTTTTCTTCTTTTTATATCTTTTTTAATTATTTATCTTAAATTTTTTTCTTTTTTTTTCTCCCTTATTTTTTCTCTATTTTTTTTCCCATTTTATCTCGTCTCCTTTTTTTTAATGTTTATTTTCCTTTTTCTGTTACTTGTTTATTTTCCTTCTTTTCTTCGTTCTTTCACTCTTCTTTTTTCAATTTTTTTTCTTTCTTTTCTTCATTTATTTCTCTTTTGTTTCTCCATTTCTCCTTTCTCTCAAAGTTTTTTCTAGATCTATCTACTTTTCCTTTTTCTATTTGGGTTTTCCTTGTTTCCTCTCTCTTGGAATTTATTCTTGTTCATTATTATGTATCTTTTCGTATCTTTATCTTTATGCATTTCCTCTCTTTGGCTAACTCTCAAATTATATTTTATGTTTCTCATTTATTGCTTGAGTCTTTGCATTTTTTTCTTTTTTGTTTCTTTTTCTTACTCTCTTTAATTATGTCTCTTTGCTTTTTCTCCTTTTCTCTATTTATTAGTTTTTTTAATTTGTCAAGTAGGTGATAGTTTCATAGTGTGTTATATTATTTATAATTCTATTGGGATTTAATTGTATAATTTTTTAATTTAAGCTTATTAAATTATATTTAATGAATACTAGCTCAATTGAACTCATCTCCCATGGGCAAGAATGTTCCTTTTAAAACACATTGTATCTAGGGGATAACTGTAGGGTTGGACCATTAGCCCTTGTTGAGAAGTCATCAATTGTAATACTACTTTGACTTTAGTGTGTTTAACCAAAGAGTTTCACTTGAGATATTTGGGAAAGCTAAGTGGGAACTAGGTGGGCTTGATTTTTAGAAAAACTTCATGGTAAAGTTTCTGATGGGTGACCTCTAACATCACCTAGATGCAATGAGTGTTAAGTGGACCATTCATTCTCGTAAGAGATGGGTTCTTGTAAATCACTATTCATTAAATATTTATGAATAAATTTTATTTAAAAACTATGCAATTTAGTCTTGATAAAACATCGCATTTATTTCTTAGCTTATGTAATTTATTCATTTATTATGTATTTATCCTTTTTTTTTATATTATATATTTCATCCTTCATTTCTATTCCCTACGCTTTTCAAATTTCTTAGTATTTTTTTAATATTTTGTCTTTATTTTGTTCTCTTTTTCTAGTATGGGACTCTCTGTATTGTTTCCAAGAGTAGAGGGTAGAATGGTGGTATGCATGCTTATGCCCTGTTCCTTAACAGACGACACACTGTAAGCTGGATGTGGTACTGCAAAGAGAAATGGAACATCATCGGGAAACATACGCCCCACCCATAGATCATTGAAACTAATCTTTGTATTGGTGCCCTGAGTAGAAACCATGTGCAATAGGCAGCGTGTAGCTCTTTCCGGAATGGATATAAGAACCAAACTCCCAAGATGATAGTGGGTAATGGCCCGGGGCTGTGTAGTCTAGTCCAATAGAGGGATAGTGGTTCTTGCTATCTTATACTTCTTTAATTTATTTATTTGTTTATCTTACTTTCATTATTTATTTAAATATTCTAATTATTTCTATCATCCATTCATTATTTCTAACACCCTAGAACCTAGAGTGTCATAACCCTCCTTTATCATTTTGATTTGTTACTATTACCATTATATCATTTTATGGTTTGAGTTATTGAATATGGTTGAATAGTTATTATAATAAAATGTTAAATAATGGACTCGCATATACACTTGGAGAATATAACTTAAACAGGAATTATTTAATTTCTATTTTTTAAATAAGCACATGTTGTAGGAGAAATTAGAAGCTTCTAGAGGGAATCTTCATTCTTTAATTTCCTTGCATGTAACTTCCCCCACCAAATTTTCATAAATTACCTCTGTATTATCCATCTTAGTTACAAAATTTGGAGAACTCTAATTTATTTATTATATATATATATATAACCCCTCATCAAATTTTTATTAAATTTAACATCGAACTGTGCATTAAATTTGAGGTAGGAAATTAATTCTTGCACAGTAACTCCGTTAAACAGGGGAGGCGGTGGGGAGCGGTACTCCCCACTCTCCTTGCGGTCACTGTCACGACAGTGGCCACAGGGGGGTGGTGGGCCTGCGGACCCCATTCTCCCCTCCCTTTTTCTTGAGAATAGAGGATTAAAATGAAACTTGACTTAGATAAAATTTATTTTATATTAAATTTAACATGTAACGTTTAGTAATGTGATAAAATTTACTTATATTAAAATTGATATAAAATTAACATTTAGCAATATGTTAAAATTCATTTATATTAAATGAGTTTTGTATTATAAATAACATTTGGTAATATTAATGTGGTTATTTCGAGTTGAATCTAAAAAAAGAACAAGAAGAATATACATGTGTTACATAATTATGGGTTTAATTTAATAAATAGACTGTTGATTGGTTACACTAATTATAACTCTAAGATTATTTAATGAGAATATATATATAATCAAAATTATTATTTTGGAATGTATTTCGTATAAATATATGAATATATAGATTGATAATTTATTAAGATTATGTTAACACCAAATTTTATTAACTTGTTTGTTAAATTATTAGTTTCATTAATCTTATTTTTTGTGAATAGGGATTTAAGTAGTAATAAATAGTTAATATTATTAACATGTTAAATTTTTATTAGCATTAATTCTAAGTTGTAATAACTTGATTTGAAATTTATTTTAAAATCTGAATTTTACGGAAAATAAATTGATATCGTGCTATCTAATTTCTAAAAAGGGATTTTTGCCCCTATAATTGAGGGCTAATCAATAACTAACTTAGTTTAGAAGGGAAAAATTTGAGTAACTTAGCTAGGAATGAACAGTTGATTTCTTTCACAATTAATTTTAACAATCCTCTAAGCAGATTTATTTAATTGTATGATTCATTTATTTCACGAATTTGGCTTTGATCAAGATATTCCTTTCTTTTCCTAAGTATCAAAAATATCATTTTTTTTAAAAGAGGGAATTTTATGTCATGCAAGTTACTTTTAATGGTGGTACAATTATTCAATTCTTGATATTACTATACAAGTTACACATTCCTATTTATCCATGCTAGTTGCGTAATTGATGATGTTAAATGGTAAATCTCTTATTTATATTCCTTGTTCCTTTTGAGAATTAATAAGATTCTACTTCAAAAGTATTTCCTTCATTTATAGGTAGAGTTAATTTTGTGGCATATTTCTCAATATGGTTTTTAGTTTTATCTACACTAGAATGATGTTAAGTTCATTGAATGTAAGAGTTAGATCTCTTAGTTAGAAAACTAAACAAGAGGTGTTGGAAACTAAAACTTAGCAGTGTTTCAGTATAAACGGTGCCTCTGGGTCATGCTTATGGGTAAAGCCATCATGTTGAACTATTGTTCCTAACACCTAATAAAGCTACATCAACAACATGTGTAGCATCATCCCTATAAATCATCAGGGAGAAATAATGGACACTTGGAAGTTAAAATCCAAGGGGCGGGTAATCCCCCTAGGATCAGTAACCTAATAAGATAATCTCTAAATGAATTTTACATCCAATAGATAAACTTTAGTAAACCCCCTTAGGGTTGTTTGAGTGAGATGATTTTAAAGCTTGGCTTAATCTTGAAGGTTGTTTAGCAATTGATCATTGGGTCAAGGGAGATGCTTATGATATGCATTAGGACCTAGATTGTTTAGGTCACAATGAAAAGGCCACCTTGAGCCTTTTCTTAAAGCTACCATCGTGGGTAGCAACTGCAGAGAAACTGTCTGGGACATTGACCCTAGAAAGGGTTGCGTACCCACCAAAATAGTTTAAATTGAACCATAGATTAGAAAACAAAACTACATACTTTACACCTTGATCCCGTGCTGAAACGGGTATGTAGGTAGTCTAGGGACGAAGTTGTCCCTAGTACTCAAGCGTTCGGGAATGGGGTCTAGGGTTTTAGTCAAGGATAGTAGATGGTTTGCAAATTTTCCTAATTGAAAGATGAGGGAAATAAAGGAAAAAGTAATTCAATGCATACTCAGAAGGAATCCCATATGGATTCACTTGACTTCTCAAGGCTTTAGGCCAAATCCTGGGGCAGAATTCAAGCTTACATATGTTATTTTATTTGTTCCTAAGGACAACGACCTTGATACACTCTTATTAGAGGAGTGTAGTTATTAGTGAGTGATTCAAGACCCGAATTGTCCCGATGAGTCTAAGTCTCTAGCCAGAGCACCTCCTATCCCAAGTTGGATAGATGCCTACCCCATTTTGGTAGATGGCTATCCCGTATTGGATAGATGAAACCTCATGTCTCGTATGGATAGATGCCTAATCCGTATGGTTAGATGCCCATCCCTGATAGATGAATGCCTAATCCAGATGGATAGATGCCCAAAGTATGCGATTGAATCAAACACAAATGATTAAATAAAAAATAAAAAAATAAAAAAATAAAAATGGTCAAAATTTTCTTGGGTTAAGTAAGCGGGTTATTATATGTGGTATCAGAGTGAAGGTTCAAATATAGGTCTTGTTCTCATTTCAAATTACACAACTAATGGAGTGTCTTGTAATGTTAGAGATTAAATTATAAAATCTTAAATCAAGAACTAGCTATATAATTTAAATTCCAAGTAAACCCTAGATGGCTAGAGGAAGAGGAAGAGGAAGAGGAAGAGGAAGAGGAAGAGGAAGGGGAAATGGAAGACGTGCTACCACTAGAAGGAAAAGGGAACCAAATCATGAAGAAAACCATGAGGGAAACCATGAAGAGAATCAACAAAACCAAGGGAATAACGAAGATGGGGCTGAGGCTATAATCAACTTGCTAACCGAACAAAGGGATAAGATCAATTTCTTGGAGCAATCAATGTAGGATCTTAGGACAAGCAAGAATGACATCGAAAATAGAAGTGGAATTGAAATTGGGAACCCTGGTATCAATTGAGGGAATGCGATAGATAATAGGATGGAAAACAACATGTTGGAGCTTTCTAAGAATTTGAAGAAAATCACCCCTCCTAAGTTTGATGGGAAGCAAATTGGTGAAGGAGCTAAAAATTGGTTGAATGAAATGGAAAAGTATTTCAAACTAAGGGATTTTAATGAAACAACCAAGTCCTTATGGGGTTCCTATCAACTCATAGGGGAGGCAACTAGTTGGTGAACCAACACCAAGGAGCAAAATGGGTATAGCAGGGACACGATCACATGGGATCAATTTGTTCATCATTTCCATAAAAGGTGGTTACCACAATTATTCTTTGATGAGAAGGAAACAAAATTCTATAATCTTTGACAAGGGTCCTTATCAGTTCAACAATATTGGGATAAGTTCGCTAAATTTCTTAAGTACGTACCTATGTACCAGAAGGACGAAGAAGGTCAAACTAGGAAGTTTATTTTGGGACTGAATACCAACATAGGGGCAGAGGTTGGCATGCATGGACCCAAAAACATGAATAAAGTTCTTGAATAGTCCCTAAGACAAGAGAGAAAGATTCAAGCCCTAACAACAACAAGACATAACTAGAATGGGGACCACTCATTTAAAAGGAAGCAAGAATTCGAGGGGAACTGTAGTACCCCTGCCCTAATCAATTTCTAATCTCGATTTGACCTTGGTTAGTTTATCATAATATAATGTTATAGTCAGATGTTTTGATTTAGTGCATATCTGTTAATGTGGTTTTCGCACCAGTTTGTATGCAAGTTGATTAGTTTTCCTATTTCGTGTTATTAATCTCGAGCTAACACTTTCATTAAGTATATATATGTATGCATGTATGACTCTTGGTTGCAGGAGATTTCAGGTACAGTACCTCATGGGTGCGAGGTTCATCTCCACCTAAATTCACAGGTTTGAGTGTACCTCTTTAATCCTTAGAGTTGGATTAGGTGGTCGTGAGATCCTCATTTGACCATGGTCGTGCTCAAGTGAGCATCGTCAGTCATCGTCGGTATTCCCTTTGGTTGGGTATGCAGGTCATCTGTGTGTGTGGCTTTCTTGGGTTGCATGTTTTGTGTGTGTGGTTAAATCGAGTAATTAATCCTTAATCCTGAATTTGATTAAATGTGTGTTTTCGCATTAGTATTTTGGGGACTAAATTAAATAGGCTCCATTTTTATGTGATTAATCGTTAATTGAATTGCTCAATTCAGGTTGGTAGCAAATTCAATTAAATGGTTAATTTAATGTCAAATTATTCTATTTATGCTTATGAAAAGAAAGATTTAAATTTAATTGAAATAGAATTAATTTAATCTTGTTGGCTTCTTTGAAATAGAAAGGTTAATTTCAGTTATTTGGAAAAATCAATTTTAAATTGAAAAGCAAATTTAATTTATTTATATAGTTTAAAAGAATGATTTTTGGAGAATTATTTTAAATAAAATATTTTAATTCAAAAAAAAGAAAATTTTGGTCAAACTTCTCCCATTTAACCTAGGTTTTTGGAAAAATATGGGAGATTGATTTTTTTTGGAAAAAAAAAAATTGGAAAATATTTTTGGATGGAAAACTTTGGGGGTTTTGGGAGGACAAGGAATGTCTTGAGCTGGAGAATTGGGCTCTTCTTCAATCTTGCCAGGATTGTTGAGCCAGGTAGGCCTTTGGTTTATTTCATTGGCTTCTTGTTTTAAAGAATTTGTTTTGGATTTTTGAAGAAATTTGTTTGTGAAGATTAAAAATCTCATCTATTTGGGGGAAATGAAACAGTTGTAATTTTAATTCTAATCCAATCCCCTCTTGTTTTGTTTCCATTCCAAGTTTAGATTATGTTTGCTCTGGTTGTTTTAGAATAAAAAATAAACTTGAGTTGCCTGTTTACAATAAAAGTTTGTTTAAATTCCAGATTAATGCTTTCTAATTCAAGCTTCAATCAGAGAAATCTGCTTGGGTTTGGATAATGGATGTTAATCCTTATCATTATGCCAGTATGGTATTGTTTTGGAGAGATTACCCTTCCTAGTTCTGGGTATTTGGAAATGTTAGAAACCCATGCTTTCTGAAAATAAAATTAAAATTTAAAGTCTCTGGGAGACTATTTTTTTTTTACTGTATGTTTTTGATAGTAAATATTTTTTTTTTAAAAATTATAACAAAAAAAATAAAAAAAATAAAACAGCAAACCCACGTGGCAAGGAAAGCCCCCACCATGTGGGGAGGTAGCATGCTACCAAGGGTAGCGGTTGCTACCAATTGGTAGCAGTGCTACCAATGGTAGCGGTCTGCTACCAATGGTAGTGTGAGCTACCATGGGGCCCATGTGGGATCCACGTGGAACACCCCCCCCCCCCCCCCCCTTCCATTTCGTTAAAATATTTTTTTTTTATATATATAAAATACATATAATATGTTAAATGAAATTTGTGGTTTTAAAATGTATGATTTTTATTAAGTTTTAAATTAATATATTTTATTATTATATATTAATTATTAATTATTAATTAATGTATATTTTAGATATATGTTAATGGTGATAATTTATATATATATATATATATATTAATTAATACTTAAATTTTTTTTAGTTCTATTATTAATTATTAATTATTTATATTTTAGTAATCATGGATTAATAAATATATATATTAATTAATATTTAATTTTGGTATTTTTATATATGCGTAAGGAAAAAATTTGTTAATTTGAGAATGGATTATCTATAATTGGTTTCTTTAAATATATACTTCCTTGATCTGTATAGTGTAACTTGGTTCTGGAAAAGACGAATTTGGAGAGATTGTTTCCGAACCGGTATGTCAATGATGTTTTAATTGAATATTAAATAGCATATTTATTCGGTTAATGTTAATTTAAATATATTCATGTGAACTTGATTTAAAACTCATAATGACGCATTTATGTATGTTCGATGCAAATGAAATTAGAGAGTTAGAATACCAAGAACAACCTGTACCTAGATGAGGTAGATAACTGCAATCTAACTTAGATCATTTAGAAAAATTGATCGACATTTAATGTTTAAATCAATATGGGAAAAGATTGTCTTTTCTGATTATTGCCTTTGCAAGTTTTAATTTCTGTATTCGCTTTTGCTTAAGTAATGGCAAGCTTTGATTTGTTGATTGGACCTTGTCATATGGTTGATTTGGGTACCTGTTTCTATCCTCGGTTTCGAGTTTGACTGTTGTTTAGTGGTAGTGTTGTGATTGGTCATATCTTTTATGCGGGTGTCGAATGATGATTTGTGGTTGACCATAGTTGGTTAGGTCTCTAGTTAGAGTACCATCTATCAGTGCACCTCATATGAAGTCGTGTTTGACCAAATGGTTGTTCCCTCTATTTTGAACTCCATTTGCTTGACCATGTGTATTCCTTGGTTTTTGAGTTCGTTTGAGTATAGTCTAGTGTCTTATGGGAAAGTGGCTTTCACTTGGGGGCCGCGTCTAAAGTGGTTGTTGGGTAACCCATCGAAAGTGTGTCTAATAAGTGATAACCTAATAGTATATTAGATGTGTTAGTTAATGAATCACTAAGTAAGATAATTGAGCCTCACACATGGGATGAGTGCTAACACAGACTCAACATGTTGTGAGAAGGCCTGAGATGGCAAACCATCATTCTTGTCCTCACGAAAGGATGTGTGGGTCCACATGAGGCTTGGATGGGCTAGAGGTTCGGATTAGGTTGCTAGGGTAACCCAGTGTATGGGGCCGAAACCTATGAAGACCTGACAAGGTAACCATACCAGGTTGTGTGATGACACTTGTCCCCTACGTTCACTTGTGTGTTGTTGTATTGTCTTGATAGAAGCCCTTGCGAGTACCTAGTTTCATGCTATACCTTGGGTTGTGATGACTTAGTTTTGTGAATGCTCCAGTGGACCTTTGTATTAGATTCAATTATGTTCAGTTAGTCCTTTCCTTTTCAGGGATCGTTTATGTATTTATTGACCGACGTGGTCGTTTGTATATTGGTTATGTTTCACCTTGATGGTAGGATTGTAAATGATGTGAACCTCATGTATTATTAACTTTATTAATTGTCAGAGAGGTCTTGCAATTGAGTAGACCCGAAGATGTAGCCCTCTAGGGGTGAACTCCAAGATCAATTTGGTGTTATGTGATGCTTTTGTTCTTATGTTTCATGTTTAGTGTTAGCATGTATGGATAAAATTTTGATAGAATGTATAAGTGGATTAGATGAGGGTATGTGCAGGATCATGGTGTGCCAAAACAGGCCCTTAAGTGGCAATGAAATTTCAGAAAGTCAGAGTTATGCAACTTGACATGAAAATTTGAATAAGTTGTGAACATTATTTTTAAAATATGTAAAAAGAGAATATATAGAAAATTGAATTTAGTTTCTAAGCTACTAGTTTTTTTTTGGAAAAAAAAAATCTTATTTGATGAAAATTTCAAATTTCAATGTAGTGATACTAAAATTTCAGGAAAAAAATAAGAAGTAGACATATGTTTGACCACCCTAATCACAATCAAATCTTAATATTTTTTTATAATATTTATAATATAAGTATTAGACTCATGTCCAAATGTGACACACATTTTATTTTAATTTTTTATAAATTAAATAATTATTTATGAATTTTTTACTACAGCTTTTCAGAAATTCAGAAACTCCTACGTTTGACCACCTTAACTTGGTCAAAACCTTATCAATTGTTTTCAAATTTTTTTTTCCCTATATTAGATGAAGCATAGTATGTGACGCATGTTTCGGTTTCAAAAAATGTTATACCATTTGAAAGTTATGAGTGTTTTTCAATCAGTATATCAATCAGGACTATTATCAGAATTCAATTAGAAAATAAATAATAATTATTTATTAAAGTCAAAATAAGACAAGCCTTATATTGTTGGAAAGTTGGGAACGTCCTTAAAAAACCCTTTTCGTTTTATCAATTTTGGTTACAAAAAATGTCATCAGCCACTAATGTAAAGTCTGGAAAATCAAGGAATACTGAAAAACAAGTTTTTTCAGTTGACTTTCCAGGCTTGTCACTTCCAAGCCAAATACCAAAGCATTCCCGAGCCGAAATTTGAAATTTGAAAATTGAAAATTTGACTACAAAAATTTGTGGTCCCCAAAAAATTTCCCTTTGCTGCCATTTATTTGGTAAACTGCCACATGGCAGAAATCCAATACCTGATTAAATCGGATATCGGATTTTATTAGTCATATTTTAGAGAGAGAGAGAGAGAGAGAGAGAGAGAGAGAGAGAGAGAGAGAGAGAGAGAGAGGAGGAGAGAGAGGAGGAGAGAGAGAGAGAGAGAGAGGGGGGGGAGAGAGAGAGAGAGGAGAGGGAGAGAGAAAAGGAGAGGGAGAGAGGAGGAGAGAGAGGGAGAAAGAGAGAGAGAGAGAGGGAGAGAGAGAGAGAGAAGGAGAGAGAGAGATAATATGACCCTTAACGACACAATTTGGTGTCTTAAGGGGTCCTATGGTGTCGTTAGGGGTCATATGGTGTCTTAAGGGGTCATATGGTGTCCCATAAACCCTTATGACCTCTTAGGACACCATATGACCCCTAATGACACCATATTGGGTCGCTTTGGGTCATATTGTTTCCTAAGGGGTCATATTGTATCATAAGGGGTCTTATGGTGTCCCAAGACACCATATGACCCCTATGGACACCATATGACCCTTATCGACATGATTTAGTGTCTTAAGGGGTCCTATGGTATCCTAAGGGGTCATATGACCCCTATGGACCCCATATGACCCCTATGGACACCATATGACCCCTAATGACACCATATTGAGTCGCTTTGGGTCATATTGTGTCCTAAGGGGTCATATTATGTCCTAAGGAGTCCTATTGTGTCCCAAGACACCATATGACCCCTATGGACACCCTATGACCCCTAACAACACCATAGGACCCCTTAAGACACCAAATCATGTCGTTAGGGGTCATATTGTGTCCTACGATTAGGGGTCATATTGTGTCCTATGACCCCGTAAAACACAATATGATCCCTAACGACATGATTTGGTGTCTTAAGGGGTCCTATGGTGTCATTAGGGGTCATAGGGTGTCCATAGGGGTCATATGGTGTCCCATGAACCCTTATGACCTCTTAGGACACCATATGACCCCTAATGACACCATATTGGGTTGATTTTGTTCATATTGTAGGGAAAAGGGGTCATATTGTGTCCTAAGAGGTCCTATGGTGTCCCAAGACACCATATGACCCCTATGGACACCGTATGACCCCTAACGACACCATAGGACCCCTTAAGACACCAAATCATGTCGTTAGGGGTCATATTGTGTCTTACGGGGTCGTAGGACACAATATGACCCCTAACAACATGATTTAGTGTCTTAAGGGGTCCTATGGTGTCGTTAGGGGTCATAGGGTGTCCATAGGGGTCATATGGTGTCCCATGAACCCATATGACCCCTAATGACACCGTATTGGGTTGCTTTGGGTCATATTGTGTCCTAAGGGGTCATATTGTGTCCCAAGGGGTCCTATGGTGTCCCAGGATACCATATGACCCCTATGGACACCATATGACCCCTAACGACACCATAGGACCCCTTAAGACACCAAATCATGTTGTTAGGGGTCAAATTGTGTCTTACGGGGTCGTAGGACATAATATGACCCCTAACGACATGATTTGGTGTCTTAAGGGGTCCTATGGTGTCGTTAGGGGTCATAGGGTGTCCATAGGGGTCATATGGTGTCCCATGAACCCTTATGACCTCTTAGGACACCATATGACCCCTAATGACACCATATTGGGTTTCTTTGGGTCATATTGTAGGGAAAAGAGGTCATATTGTGTCCTAAGGGGTCCTATGACTTGTAACGACACCATAGGACCCTTAAGACAACAAATCATGTCGTTAGGAGTCATATTGTGTCCTATGACCCCGTAAAACACAATATGACCCCTAACAACATGATTTGGTGTCTTAAGGGGTCCTATGGTGTCGTTAGGGTCATATGGTGTCCTAAGGGGTCCTATGGTGTCTCGACACCATAGGACCCCTTAGGACACCGTATGACCCTAAGGACACCATAGGACCCCTTAAGACACCAAATCATGTTGTTAGGGGTCATATTGTGTCTTACGGGGTCATAGGACACAATATGACTCCTAACGACGTGATTTGCTATCTTAAGGGGTCCTATGGTGTCGTTACGGGTCATAGGGTGTCCATAGGGGTCATATTATGTCCTAAGGGGTCATATTGTGTCCTAAGGGGTCCTATGGTGTCCCAAGACACCATATGACCCCTATGGACACCATATGACCCCTAACGACACCATAGGACCCCTTAAGACACCAAATAATGTCGTTAGGGGTCATATTGTGTCTTACAGGGTCGTAGGACAAAATATGACCCCTAACAACATGATTTGGTGTCTTAAGGGGTCCTATGGTGTCGTTAGGGGTCATAGGGTGTCCATATGGGTCATATGGTGTCCCATGAACCTATATGACCTCTTAAGACACCATATGACCCCTAATGACACCATATTGGGTTGCTTTGGGTCATATTGTGTCCTAAGGGGTCCTATGGTGTCCCAAGACACCATATGATCCCTATGGACACCATATGACCCCTAACGACACCATAGGACCCCTTAAGACACCAGATCATGTCGTTAGGGGTCATACTGTGTCTTACGAGGTCGTAGGACATAATATGACCCCTAATGACATGATCTGGTGTCTTAAGGGGTCCTATGCTGTCGTTAGAGGTCATAGGGTGTCCATAGGGGTCATATGGTGTCTTGGGACACCATAGGACCCCTTAGGACACAATAGGACCCCTTAGGACACAATATGACCCAAAGTGACCCAATATGGTGTTATTAGGGGTCATATGGTGTCCTAAGAGGTCATAAGGGTTCATGGGACACCATATGACCCCTATGGACACCCTATGACTCCTAACGACACCATAAGACCCCTTAAGACACCAAATCATGTCGTTAGGGGTCATATTGTGTCCTACTACCCCGTAAGACACAATATGACACCATATGATCCCTAACGATATGATTTGGTGTCTTAAGGGGTCCTATGGTGTCGTTAGGGGTCATATGGTGTCCATACACCATAGGACCCCTTAGGACACAATATGAACCCTTAGGATACAATATGACCCAAAGCAACCGAATATGGTGTCATTAGGGGTCATATGGTGTCCATAGGGGTCATATGGGGTCCATAGGGGTCATATGACGCCTTAGGACACCATATGACCCCTAACGACATGATTTGGTGTCTTAAGGGGTCCTATGGTGTCCCAAGACACCATATGACCCCTCTCTCTCTCTCTGTCTCCCTCTCTCTCTCTGTCTCTCTGTCTCTCTCTCCTTCCTCTCTCTCTTTCTCCCTCTCTCCCTCTCCTCTCTCTCTCTCTCTAAAATATGACTAATAAAGTCCGATATCCGATTTAATCGGATATCGGATTTCTGCAATGTGGTAGTTTACTAAATAAATTGTGGCAATGAGAATTTTTTTGGGGACCACAAATTTTTATACTAAAATCAGATATCGGATAAAATCCAATATCCAATTTTTGTACAAAAAATCAAGAAAAATAGGGTTTGTGGGCCATTCTGTAGATTCCAATGGCCCACAGTTTGCATATATTATGTTTTCTATCAAGGATCACGGGTTTTTAGATAGCTAGAGACAAATTTGTGCTTTTGGGAGATTCTTAAAGTGAAAACTTACATTGTCAATCACGAAGGAGCATGTGTGGAGGGAAATGGGGAGTAGTAGTCGTTGGAAGTCTAAACGCAAAAGAAAACTTTCAAATGACCAAATTGAAGTGTATAGAGAAAGAGATAGAGAATGTCATAGGAGGAGAAGACAAGGTATGTTAAATATTGCTAATGTTACTTCAACTGAAGAGGAAATTGAATTTGAAAATGTGCCACAAGTTATTGAAAATGAAAATGTAGATTTTGAAAGTGAAAATATTGAAAATTTTGAAAATGTTGAAAGTGGTAATGAAAATGCTCAACATGTGGAAAATTTTGACATAGGAGGTGAAAATGTGGAAAACTTTAACGTTGAAGGTCGAATTGCTCAACCAAGTGAACCATATGTAACACCTAATTACTTTAGAAATGAAGACCCTCTCATGGATGAAAGACAAATTCCAAATCCAAGACCTTCAAGAACCCCAAAATGGTTATTTGAAATCAACGAGAACATTATTGCGAATCTTGAAGGCAAGAGGTCAACAAGAACCATTCGGTTGTGGGCTACACAACTTTTCAACCAAAATTTTAGCAATAAGACATTGACCAAGCAATGCCAACTCTTTGTTCAATTGCTAAAGATGATAAAGATGAGACCATTGATAAACAAATTGAAGATTCGTATGAACAAGAAGATGGAGAGAAATTCTATTATTGCACAAAATCTATTTGACGCTCTCAATTCTATTGGAAATAATACCAAAGAAAGAGATAAGAGAGCCGCTCGAAGAGTGATTACAACCTCCTTAGTAAGCCATCAATTGAGGAAGGCTCGTCAAATGAGACAAACTTGTGTTGATTTTAATATAAACTGTAAAACTTTGGATAGAGAACTTGCATGAAGACAAAGACATAATGATCCACTTCAACAAGATACATGGGAATTTGGTGGGAGACTTCCACGTGTTGGTAGAAAGTTGACTGACAATGTGAAGGAAGAGATTCAACAATTTTGGCACTCTAATTCTAGAGTGTCACCCAATGTAAAGGACGTTTTGAAATTAAGAATCGGCAACCGAGACCACACACCGCATCCCAAACATTTCTTGGAATCAAGCCAAACAATGTTGTACAATTTTTTTTGTGAATTACATCCAACTTTGGAAATATCACAAAGGGCCTTTGAATCTTTGAAACCATTTTATTGTGTTCCTCTTAAGATTCGCAATACCTATTGTTACAAGTACCATGTGGAGTTTTCAATGTACCATGAAATTTTATTTCATATTCGTTCTACAATGCATACTAATGAGATGTTGTAGGAGTGTGGTGCAATGCTATTTTCAAGATCATCAAGAGACTTGCAAGATCTATTTTTATGCCCTAGAGATGATGGCTGCTATTTCTATAGAAATGATTGTTTGAATGAGAAGTGCTTAGAATGTGGTGGGTTGTCAAAGATTGTTTCATGTTTTCATGAGGGCAGAGAACACGAGTTTGGAAATAATTATGTTGAGAAAAAAAGATACGAGATAGTGAAATATACTTTGAAGAGTGGAGGTGAAGGTTCTAGATGCGAATTAGTCTCAAGAGAAGTGAGTATTGCTGATTTTATTTTGTATTTTAAGGAAAATATTTTCTACAAGTATGCAAGGCACATCCATAGGTCTCAGTGGTTGGATCAACAGTTCAGGATGTGTAAGAACTCTTTCCCGATTGGCACTATTGTATCCGTGGTTGATTTTGCAGAGAACTATACATTGCAACCACAGAATGAGGTACAGTCTCAGTACTATAATTCAGTCCAGATTGTTATTTTTGTTCACATTACATATAGACATGCTCCTGATAGTATCATTTTTATATGAGTGATGATAGATCACACTCCTTCGAGTATGTGCAACATTCTTTCGAGAATTTTTTTTAGTTCTTGTGTGAGAAAGATATTGCAATTGATCGACACATAATATGGTCAGATAACTGTATGGGTCAATTCAAGAATGCCCGTATGTTTTATTGGTTGAGTAGAATGCATGTGGAGAGGCGTAAACCTCATATTTGGCATTTTTTTGAGGTAGGGCATGGGAAGGGAGAGCATGATGGAGCAGGTGCATGTTTGAAGAGAGCTCTAGTTAAGAGCAATTGAGGATTTTAGGTGCAAATTTCTCTGATGCACGTTCTATTATTGATTGGTGTAGTTCAACATTGTCACATGGAGGTACTCTTGATTCAGCAGTGAGTAGATTCTTTTGGTTGGTTGAGGGGGGAACAATGGGAGATTGATTGGATTGTCAAACAATTAAAGATTCTTCAAAAATGCATTCATTTCTCAGCTCAGATGCAAGTACATGGACCATTTGGACATGAGCGTTGGCTTGTTTTTATCAGAGTTGTGTTTGGTGTGATTGGGATTAGTGCGAGTCAAGTGAGTGGGTTGATACATGGGTTCCCCACTATCTAACTCCTTTATCTCAAACAATATTCTTGTCAAATGATGACATGGAAAGTTCACTTGAGTATGATCGTCTATCAAATCTTGTACAACCAGGACATGTTTTTGCAATTGTTGCACCACAAGGGAATGAAGAGAGATCAGAATATTGGTTGGCACGATGTGTACATGGAAAGCAAAAGCTAACACAACCAGTGAAAGATGATGATGGGTTCACATATCCTACAGGTTCAGTTGCTATTGTGGGAACTTGGTTGCGAACATACATGATTAGAAAGAATGACATACCTACATTTGAAGACTATGAGAGACACAAAACCATTGTAATGTATCCACACCTTATTATAGCTACAAATGTCAAGTTGTTGAAGCATCAAGCAAAACCGAAGACCAAAGAGCTATGGACAATGACTATTGCTGATCATGAAGCAATACTGGATACTCTTAAACAAAGAGATGACCCTTCAGGCACACTTTAGTAGGTCTTTAATGGTGCCTTATTTTTTTTATCATGTATTTCATTTCAAACAATGATCATTAAACCTTAATGATCAAGTTTGTTACGTGTATATTAAGGATGTGTTGAAAATACAGGTCTATTGATGAACATTTTTTTTGGCAACACAGTTTTTGCATGCACATAGAAAGTACACGATATAATCGGAAGGGACGTATTTTTGCAACACGACTTATTATCATGCATTTGATGAGCTTTACAATTTTTGTTATTAGAGAACACTATCTGACAATTTTTGATGATATAATTATCACAAAACCTTTATGCTCATGCAGGTCTTTATTGATGATATATAATAGTACATCACATTATGATTTTTGATGATATACAGGTTCATGCTAGATCATTTGCCTTTGACAAGACCCTCTCTTGATGATGGTACATATTCTTTTGTGCATTAATGAGATAAAATTTTGTGCATAAACATTAAGTCAAGTGAATGTATTGATATTTAGAAATGACCATATCTACCATCATCTTCAACCATGCAGAGAAATGTAGTGAGAAGGGCTTTAATCAACACGCATCTTTCTTCAAAGTTATGCTTGTATACTTTGCAGAGAAACTGGTAAGTTTCGTAATTATACAATCTTGTGCGTCTTAAAAATGTTTGAAATGATCTATTTATAATTTCCCAAACTAATTTGTATTAAGTGTTATAATTTGTTTCTTGTAGAATGTAATGCCCCGCCAGGAAACCCCGAAGGGATAAAGCTAAAACACACGAATGGAGTGCAACAATTTAAAAAAAAAATAAGACACGACATAAAGACACAATAAGATATCAAAGTACATATTACACAGTGGAAGATATCAACTATCACCTAAAGAGTTTCCCAACGTGATTACTTAATTCCACATTTAACTTAACTTACGCTAATTAATCCAATAAGCCGATTGTCTTAATAACGAGAAAATTCTTAAACAAGGATAATTTCTTTCAGCAAGACAAAATATAGATCATAAGATAAAGTTCATCCATTAAGGTTTATTCATACCCTTCATCCATACTTTTCATTAAAATTTTAGTCATGCATCCAATTTAATAACACACTTGAATTTCATCATAAACTAACGAGATCTTTCCATGCATACTTAATTTTCTTAACAATTATAGAATACATTCTGCAAATCAACTACACTCTTTCATGAACCACATTACTGCATAAAGAGACGACTAAAAACATGCATTACAATTAATTTAATCTAATCCACTTACACATTCTATCAAAATGCCATCCATACATGCTAACACTAAAACATGAAACATAAGAACAAAAGCAACACATAACACCAAAATGATCTCAGAGTTCACCCCTAGAGGGCTACATCTCCGAGTCTGCTCAAATGCAAGACCCCTCTGATAATTAAGTAAGTTAAGGGTACATAAGTTTCATATCATTTACATTCCTGCCATCAAGGCAAATCATACCAACAAACAACCGACCACATCGGGCAATAATTACATAAATGATCCCTACAAAAAAATAGATCCAACTGAACATATCAAAAGCTAATACAAGGTCCATTGCCTGATAGTACTCTAACTAGAGACCTAACCCGCTATGGCCAACCACAAATCACCACTTGACACCCGCATAAAGGACAAGACCAACTAAAACACCATCACAAGGCAACAACCAAACTAGAAACTGAAGATATAAATAGGTACCCCAAATCAACCAAATGACAGGGTCCAAACAAACATATCAAGGCCTTGCCATTACTTTAAATAAAAACGTATATAAAAATTAAACTTGCATAGGCAATAACCAAAAAAGGACAATCTTCTTTCCTATTGGTTAAACAATAAAAGTCGATCAAGTTTTCTAAATGATCTAAGTTTTCAAAATACATTAACAGAAAAATCACCATAACGAGGAGAATACAATACCACAATTGCAATAGTCCATTTGTCTATGTCTCAATATAGAGGAAAAATATAAACTAACCATTTATTTTATTAAATGAAAATCTCATTAACTTACCAATTTTCCAAACGATACATTATTAAATTTCCAATAATTCCAATAGCATATCGTATAATATATTCTTGAATAAAATATTGTTTAAAAATTATCAATTTAATAAATATATTTCATTTCAACAATTTTCCAAATAAAATAATATTTTATCTTTTTCCCAAAAAGATACTTCCTCAATAACATAGATACCAAAATTTAAATATTAATTATTATATATTTATTTATCCCCCCAAAAAATAAACAATTAATAATTTAATAATACAAAATATTAAGGAATTAAGTATTAATTAATATATATATATATATATATATATATATATATATTAATATATAAATTATCATGATTAACATATATTTAAAATATATATTAATTAATAATTAATAATTAACATATAATAATCAAATATATTAATTAATATTTAATAAAATAATTAAACATTTTAAAACCCACTTTAAATTTAATGTTATAATATATGTATATATTTTATTATTATTTATTTATTTTAATTTTTTTTTAAATTATTATTATTATTTTTTAAAACATGTAAATAATTTCCAAATTCATTAAAACCCCTTTGACAGAATTTACATAGAAATAAAATTCCCAACTCAATAAAATTCATTCACAAAATTTTATTCCAATTACTTTTTCTTTAAACTAGATAAACCAATAAATTTAATTCACAATTAAATTTATTTATAAAGAAATCAACTAATTTCACATAGATTTATTTAAAGGACTATTAGAACAAATCAACAAGAGAGAATAATTTTTTTTCATAATAATTTCCCTAATTTTCTCAAAATTAAATTACTCCCATTAACTAGAAAATTAACATCAGGCAAGAATTTTAAATCAAAACCTGAATTAACCAGAAGAGGCTTTTGGATCTGACAAATAATTTACACACACACCATTCGGATAAAAATAGAATTATTTTCTTAAAAATCAACAAATCAAAGAAGCCACCCAACCTGGTATAGCTTTCCTAGAAGAAATCTGTAGAAGAGCCCTAATCTTTTCAATAAGCTTCCAATAAATTTCTTCACCTAAATTCCTGACCTGTTTCCCGTGTATCTAAAATAAAGACCTATTCCCTATTTAAACTAAAATTCTAGGTTCAATAGCTTTTTCTCAAAAAAACCTAAATTTAGAATAAAAGTAATTTTATTTTATTTTCTAATTTTATAACAAAAGATAAGCTAACATGCAATAATTAAAAATCGTTATTCTTTCTTTTCTTTTCTCATGCAAATTAATTAATTTTCTAAATAAAGAATTAAAACAATACTTTAATTCTAATTAATTCTTTTATTCATTTTTTTAATTTATTCTTTTATTTATTTATTTAAAATTCTAGGAACAATAAATGTAATTAATCTAATTTATTTTTCCACTAAAATTTAAATAAAAATATATTTCTAATATCATGCAGCTTGCAACTTAATTTAATTACTTAATTAATTAAGTTTATGGAATTATCTTATAGTTGAATTGTTTATGCATTGATATTATAAATTTAGTGAATTAAAAGAAATGTTTTTCTCCCTCATTTAATTTTTAATTAACAAAGCTAATAGTTGCATTTCACAATATTAATGAGGGTAAAATATTTTTAATTAAATTAAATTCTCAAAATCAATCTTACACACTATATAAAATAAATATGAATAAAACTCATTTTTCTAATCAAAATTGATTTTCTTAAATAATTAAAATTAATCTTTCTATTCCAAAAAGCAAAAGAGATTAAATTATTTCTATTTCGAATAAATTTAAATCTTTCCTTTCTAAAATGCATAAACTGAATAAATTTGTTATTTAAAATTAACCATTAAATTAAACTCACCACAAACATAAATAGGGCGATTTTTAAATAAATGATTAATTATATAAAAGAAACCTATTTACTTTAGTTTCTTAATTACTAATGTGTAAATGAACACACTAAATCAAAATAACTACTTAGAATTAAATACTTAGTTTAACCACACGTCAAGCACGCAAACCAAGTAAGCCAACCAATTACTCGACCCGCAAACCCAAATGAAAAGGAAACTGACAGAACACAGGTGACGCTCACTTGAGTATGACTAGGGTAAACAGAGGGTTTTACGACCACCTAACCCAAATTCTAAGGATGGAAGAGGTATACTCAACCATGTGAATCCAGGTGAAGACAAACCTTACACCTAGATGGTACTGTACCTGCAATCTCCTACAACCAAGAGTCAGACAAGCATACATACATATATATATATATATATGTATATATATATATTTAATGAAGATGTTAGCTTGAGATTAATAACAAGAATCAGGAGGATAGTTTAAACTTACATAAGAATCAATGCGAAAGCACATTAACAGATACACACAATAATCATAATATCTGACTAAACATTACCTCATGGTAATTCAACCATTCAAGATTACCACATAAAAAGTCAACCAAGGTCAAACCGGTTTTACAAAGCTGACTAGGGTAGGGGTACTACATAGAACATTCATTCCGCATAAAAAGGTTACTTATTTTGGTCTTCATTTATATATAGGCATTGCTGTACGCAAGTTTTTCTCTTAGGACATGAGGATGTCTGATGCAGATGAAGTGGGATGTTGTATTTGTATATGGATGTGAATTGATGTAACATTGTTATGATGATATACAATTTCCATGAGCAAATTATGTGTATACAATACATGGAAATATTCATGATCATTATGTGTCTACAGTGTAATGCTTGGAAATATTGATGATATACAATGTCCATGAAAAAAAAAATCATGTTTGCATATCCCTTCATGGATGTCACATGCAAGTGTAATGGTAATTATGTGTATACAATACATGGAAATATTCATGATCATTGTGTGTCTACGTTGTAATGCTTGTTTATATATAATTTTAGTGCTCAAGGGACGACGCCGGTAGGGTATGACCCCGAGCGTTCGATCAAGAGGGGGGGGAAAATAGGAGCATGAGTAGGGAAATAATGCCTAACTGGACATGTCAGAGCTGATGGTTCGTCATCGCAATGAGCAGAATGAGAAATCAGCCACGCGACAACATTCCATTGAGTGAGACTGACGATTTTTTCACCAACCAAAAAATTGCTGCCCTAATAAAACCGTAGGGCAACTTGAAAAAATGAGATAGGCTTTTGTAGGGACCCCTCTCGTGGCCTCGTAGCTTCAAACAGACCATTTGCAGGTGCCACAGATTCTAAGTTAGGGCCCGTCAAAATTTGACAATTTTGAGCACTTAGGGCGCTCAAGGGATGATGCCGGTAGGGTATGACTCCGAGTGTTCGATCGAGTGGGGGGAAAAATAGGAGCATGCGTAGGGAAATAATGCCCAACTGGACATGTCAAAGCTGATGGTTCGTCATCGCGATGAGCAAAACGAGAAATCGACCACACGACAACATTCCATTGAGTGAAACTGATGATTTTTTTGCCAACCGAAAAATTGCTGCCCTAATAAAACCGTAGGGAAACTTGAAAAAATGTGATAGGCTTTTGTAGGGACCCCTCTCATGGCCCCGTAGGTTCAAATGGATTGTTCGCAAGCGCCACGGATTCTGAGTTAGGGCCCGTCAAAGTTTGATCATTTTGAGCACTTAGGGCGCTCTAGAGACGACATCAGTAGGGTATGACCACGAGTGTTCGATCGAGTGGGGGGGGAAAATAGGAGCATGTGTAGGGAAATAATGCCTAACTGGACATGTCAGAGCTGATGGTTCATCATTGCAATGAGCAAAACGAGAAATCGGCCACGCGACAACATTCCATTGAGTGAGACTGATTTTTTTTGCCAACCGAAAAATTGCTGCCCTAATAAAACCATAGGGCAACTTGAAAAACTGAGATAGGCTTTTGTAGGGACCCCTATTTTGGCCCCGTAGGTTCAAATGGATCATTTGTAGGTGCCATGGATTCCAAGTTAGGGCCCGTCAAAGTTTGACAATTTTGAGCACTTAGGGCGCTCAAGGGACGACGTTGGTAGGGTATGACCCTGAGCGTTCAATCAAGTGGGGGGGCAAAATAGGAGCATGCATAGGGTAATAAGGCTTAATTGGACATGTTGGAGCTCACAGTTCATCATCACGATGAGCAGAATGAGAAATCGGCCACGCGACAACATTCCATTGAGTGAGATTGACGATTTTTTTTGCCAACCGAAAAATTGCTTCCCTAATAAAACCATAGGGTAACTTGAAAAACCAAGATAGGATTTTGTAGGGACCCCTCTCGTGGACCCATAGGTTCAAATAGGTCATTCATAGGTGCCACGGATTCCGAGTTAGGGCCCGCCAAAGTTTGATAATTTTGAGCACTTAGGGCACTCAAGGGACGACGCCGGTAGGGTATGACCCCGAGTGTTCGATCGAGTGGGGGAGAAAAATAGGAGCATGCATAGGGTAATAATGCCTAACTAGACATGTCGAAGCCGATGGTTTGTCATCGCGATGAGCAGAACGAGAAATCGACCACACGAAAACATTCCATTGAGTGAGACTGACGATTTTTTTGCCAACCAAAAAATTGCTGCCTTAATAAAACCATAGGGCAACTTGAAAAACTGAGATAGGATTTTGTAGGGACCCCTCTCGTGGCCCCGTAGGTTCAAACTGATCGTTCGCAGGTTCAACGGATTTTGAGTTAGGGCCCGTCAAAGTTTGACAATTTTGAGCACTTAGGGCACTGAAGGGAGGATGCCAGCAGGGTATGACCCTGAGCATTCGATAGAGTGGGGGGGCAAAATAGGAGCATGCATAGGTGATGGGATGGGGTTTGGGATAGACTAGCCTAATCTATGCTCTTGGATCCTTTCCTTGGATCACCAGGTGTTCCAACCACACCCTAGGGCCTCTAGGACTTCCCCTACTTGTGGAATCCCTTGACCTTGCCCAATCCACCCAGCAACAAGCTGAAAAACTACTCCTAGGGTCTCACCTACTCATGAGATACAAGAACCCTTACTTAGGCTAATAAGGGTTAGGCTTGTTCCATACCTTCTTAGGTCTTAGCAAGGTTAGGTTAGGTCTAATTCATGGTTTTTCCACCCATTCATCAGCCCCCAAGAGGTTTCAAGCTTCCAATCCCTTAACGATTTCACCATTTTGTGTTTTGCCTACAAAATAGGGCTACAAGGATTATGACCAATTAGGCCTCCTACCCGGTCCTTTAGGGCTCCATCTCACAAATGATGCACTTGCTTATGAAACTTCCCAAAAGACCTGCTATTCATTTGGCAAGGACTCAAGGATTTTCTAGGTTTTCGGCTTCCAAGTGTCCGTACATTGTCTTAGGTGGATTTTAAGGTTTTCAAGGGTTTTTAGGCCTGCCAGGGTCACAGTGTGGGTTTAATGCTCTTGCCACCTTGTCTAGATTGGTGGATGCTCCTCCTTCATACCAATGGTGCTTCACTCACCCCTCTTCAACTCCACCAAAGGGTGCCTCCTCCTCTGACTTTCTTTTCTCTCCAAGACCTTTGCAACTTGACACTTCCTAGCCGGGCACTGTCCAGTCTCGCCTAGGAATGGGTCTTCAAGTGGCCTCCTTGCATTCCCAAGGGCCTTGCTTGCATTGAGCTATAGTACAAGGTCTGCACTCTCATTCCTCATGGTTTCATGGTGGCTCCACAATGGGGAATGGAGTTATGTAGCCATTTACACAAACCAGTCCAAAACTGGACAGTAAGGAGCAAATTCACAAAATAATTACAAACACACCTCCCTTACAAATCAAAACCTAATCTAAATGCTCAAAATGAGAGTAAGTACACCATACAAGACACTCCACACAATTTTTCATGCAAATCAATCTGTTAATGATCTTTATTTACTCCTTTTGTGCCGTCTGGCAACAAAATTGCAGTCACAGTCAGTCAGTTGCTTGGGCCATACAATGCCTGACATCCAACCCTTTAACTTAGGGTTTGCAATTACTTATACCACCTTTGCCTCAGTCTGTGTGCCCATATTAGGGTTTTCCATGCTACATTAAGGATTTTGACCTCATGGTGGAAAAGTTGCTTGACAACATTTAAAAGTTGTAATGCAACTTTTGCAACTTTTGAGCAACTTTCTCAATGTTGCTTTTCTTGACTCCTAGACCCACATTGGGCTAACCTAAGGACACCATCATGCTATGAAGGACCCCTAACCACCTCAATGACACACATACCCTTTATTTTCAAGAAAATCTCAATTTTTGACTCATGACCAGCCTAGGACCTCAACTAGGACCCTAACTAGGACCAATGAGCACATGGCTCTTATTCTATATACAATGGCTTCATTGAGAAGAAAAAACACAATAAAAAACAAATGGTGGGAGCCCTTTGAAGGGTGGTCCTACACTAGTAGGGTATTGTTCATTAAATCAATTGTATTATTCATTGAATGAATTGTATTGTATTATTGATTAAATGAATTGTATTGTATTGTTCATTAAATGAATTATATTGTTCATTATAAAAACAACACTTACAATGAAATGAAATGAATTGTATTGTTCATTAAATAGCCAGTATTAACCATCGTTAATTATTGGAATGAAGATTAAAGATTTCCATGATAACACCATGCACAGATGAGCAACAATTTATATGATCGAATATCAACTTCTGTATATATAAAAATGTCAAATGATTACAAATGTATGTCCATACACAAATATGGCATAAACGCCAACTGAAACAAAATGTATGTCTAAATACGTGAATGTATGTCCATATACAAAATATACATGCCAACTAGACATGTAAGCATCCCAAAACTATCTATAACATCCTAAGCTACTGATGGATCATCAAAATCGATCCTCTTCACCGCACTGCTCGGCTCTAAAGGATCCTGCACAAGAAAAGCAAACCACGATTAATACTAGTTATATTATATAATTCACATTCAAAAAGTTAACATAAAAATGAACTATAATTGAACTATTCATGTTTACCTCATCTCCATGTTTTCTCTTCAGCTTTGCAGGACTCTTGATGTATGTCTTCAGTAGAGGAGGTATGTTTTGAATATTTTCATACACAACCTACATATGTTCAGAAACATGACATTGATACAAGTTAGCATATAATTGTCATTGATAATAACAAATTATATCTACTAATCAAAAAATAAAATAAGCACACATCTACTCGAGGCATCTCTTCTTCTTCTTCTTCTTCAAGTATACTGGGTGTAGTCATCAAGGATGTGAAGCCAAGAATTCTCTATATATATACACAACAAGTATATGAAACTATCAATCTATGTCTAGACATGTATAATCACTATAAGTTATTTAAACTATTCATTCAATCATATTTGCATTCAATTACCTTTCCCTTGTCTCCAACTGCACTACCAGATCCTAAATCACACTGCCCCGCACTTGTGTTGCTTGTGCACTACAAGAGTAAAATAAGATATACATGCAAGTTACTACATAATCTAATTAATACCAATATAAATGATGAGCATGTATGTACAATAAAATACAAACAACTAGGTGCAATAATATATGTACCATCAAGCTATCAAGGCCAAATGAAATGGTCAACAAGGTGCCCTCCTAAATCTGTCTCAACTCATCCTCGGTCATCAACTATTAAATAGACCATGTAAATAAAAATTAGTACTAAATATTATCTAATTTATAAATATTTAATTAAAATATAACATGAACTATGAAAACACATATATTACCAATACATCATCAATGTATGATGACGATGCCTCCTTGCCTCTAGCATGTGAGGACTCCCCAGGGTATCCTCCAATCTGTGTAATAACATCTGGTGCATCATGCATCTCATTCACCTCATAATCTGCACTGTCCACAAGAGGATCAACGGGCTGTCCAACTGGACCCAAACATACATGCCCACACATGACACAACTATGGGGCACACATATGTGTGGAGCCAAGGATGACATGTCATCAGCATCAGATGCACCGCTACCATCAAGAGTAGGCTGAGCCACTGACGCAGCCTGAGAAACCAAAAGGCTACTCAAAGAGTGAATAGCCGATATGGTCTGTGAAGCCGCCTCACAAATGATATCACGATGCTGAACTGCAGGTGGGGGATCAACAGGAGGAGGGGGGACATATGGGCCCTGAACTACTCTGACTGCCCTAGGTCTATTTTGGGGCATACCTAAACCTACACCCTAGAAAGGTTGGATGTCAAAGTAGTTCACATGTTTGTGTAAAACAAACTCAGCATACAATTTTTTATGAAATAGAAGGGGATATCAAGGTTGTTGTTGGGTGGTTTGTCGAAAACCATCCACCAACGATCCCATCATTTGTGCACCATTTGATAGAAAGTTTTTTTTTTTGGGATCTATAGGCTGACCAGTACCGGGATTGACAAATAATGAGGCGATTTCGGCTTTGGATATCTCAAGATCCTTGATATCCTTATACAACAAGCCATCTGCATATTTTTCCTTCATAGAATCTCGCTGCAAAAGGGCGGCATCATGCTCCTCGGTCATGGTTTCCATACTCTTTATGATCGACGTGAGAGGATCAAACAATGGGTTTAGATGAGGGATCCTACGATATACTTCTGCAACCCCCCTCAATTCATTCAAATTTTGTGAAATCAAATCTTGAATTGAGGGGGGGTTTGGAAAATGAGGGTTTGGTTGTTGCAGTTGTGGTTGGTCAATGTTTTCATTGTTATCCCCCATTTTTAACCTAATTGAATGTAAACAATTAAATTTAGTTAACAAATTTAAACAATTAGGTATTTGATTTAAAAAAACCTAGTTTTCATTAAAAAAACCATATTTTCAATGAAAAATCAAATAAACATTAACAAAAAATACAAAAAATGAATGAAAAGGATTCAAAACGATAAAATTCTTACATCTCAATCTATTTTTTAGCAATTTTTTGTCAAAATACCAGATATCAGATGGAGCGGATATTGGATTTTGATGAATTCGCATGGACCATGAGTTAAAAATGACTCATGAGACTGTCACTGTCAAAATATAAAAGTCTCAGAAAATCGGATATCCGATTTCTATACTTAAATTATTTTTAAATAACATATATAATATAATAATATACTATATAATATATTATTATATTATATAATATGTATTGTATTATATTATATATATTATAATATATAATATAATATAATATAATATTATATTATATTATATATAATATTATATTATATTATATTATATATAATATTATATTATATAATATTGTATTGTATGATATTATATTATATTATATAATATTGTATTATATAATATATTATTATATTATAATATAATATAATATAATAATATATTATATAATACGTATTATATAATATATTATTATATTATATTATATTAAATAATATATAATATAATATTGTATTATATAATATATTATTATATTATAATATAATATAATCTAATAATATATTATATAATATGTATTGTATTATATTATATATATTATAATATATAATATAATACAATATTATATTATATATAAAACGTGGTTGCGGTTCTCCCGGGTGAGGGGGAATTATAGCCAACTAAACATACATATTATATAATATAATAATATACTATATAATATATTATTACATTATATATATTATATAATACGTATTATATAATATATAATGTAATAATATATTATATAATATATTATTACATTATATATATTATATAATATGTAACATATAATGTATTTTTTAAATTAAAATTACAAATAAAAATCGGATATTCAATTTTATCGGATATCCGATTGCATAGGTAATTACCAGGCCAAGGTGTACTGACACCCAGGCCAAGCAAAAAGTCAACACAGATTTTCGCTTTTTTAGGCGAGTGAGGAAGGCTATTTTTTTCACATTGCCACTTTTTGGCCCCCCTTGATCCTGCACTAACCCATGAGATTTATTGCAAATGCATGTATGTAGTCGTCTTTTAAATGCAGTAAATTGGATCATGAAAGAGTGTAGATTAGAATAATGAAATATATTCAGTTATGGTTAAGGAAATTAAGTATGCATGGAAAGATCTCATTAGTTTATGATGAAATTCTAGTGTGTTATAAAATTAGATGCATGGCTTATTTTTTTAATGAAAGCTTGAACGTAAGGTATGAATAAATCTTAATGGATGAACATTATCATGTGATTTATATTTTCATCTTCTGAAAGAAATTATCCTTGTTTAAAAATTATCTCGTTATAAGATAATCAACTTATTGGATTTATTAGTGTGAGTTAAGTGAATTGTGGAACTAAGTAATCACATTGGGAAATCCTGTAGATGTTAGTTGATGTCTTCTGCTATGTAATCTGAACTTTGATATCTCGTTGTATCCTTATGTTGTATTTAACTTTAAAAAAAAATAAAATTATTGCATTCTTTTCTTGTGTTTGGCTTAATCCCTCCGGGGTTTCCTGACGGGGCATTACAGGAACACTAACTTCAATAAAAGTCAAAGGAATAACTCTTTCGAAAGGAGGCCATTCCCTAATCAATAATAGAGGAATGTAGATAATAACAATAATAAAATGGTCAATTGTAATAGGAATGACCAACACAACATGATAACTTATCCTCCCAGGACCAATGAAACAAGGAATGATCCCCCTAGGAATCAAGTCAAGCGGGGACCACCAGGTGGGTGTTTTATGTGTGGAGGAAACCATTTTGATAGAGAATTCCCAAGAATTATATTAGGGCCAATCAATCACAACAAGGGCCTCAACAAAGGATTCATGCAATAGTTAGAAATCGAAGAACAAGATTTCAGAATGTTCCCATGGAAACTACAGGTACACTATTTGAACAACCATTTTCAATTCTAATTGACACTGGGTCATCTGAATGTTTCATTTCACCTAAATTAGTAAGTAAATTTTTATTAAGAGTTAAACAAATGGAGTCATCATGGACGACTCAATATGGGGATAAGCCAACTAGGGAAGTAACTAAGTGTTTGTCAAAATCAAGGGTACAATTTCCCAAGTTTGAAATAAGGGTAGATTTCTATGTGGCACCCCTAGGGTTATATGATGTAATAATTGGAATGAGTTGGTTACCAGATCATCAAGCTAGTGTATATTTCTATAACAGAGTTGTTGAGTGTATTATATAATTAGAAGCTTTTTTCAAACTTGGGAGAATATCCACTGCCTCGGAGGAGGTAGAGATTGTATGAGATACAATAGCTTTTAACATAATTTATTCAAAGACCCAATTTAGCTTTGAAAATAACCACATCAAAACTATTCTTGTTTAAGGAATTTTAAGGTTGTAGATTAGTGAAACAAAACATAGAGAGAAACAGATAGAACTGGCTGTGAATAGGAGTGCTGAGATTACAACCTCATACATTCCATGTATAGATAGATACATACAAGACTTTCAGCCTCATACATTCCAATTATAGATAAATACAAACAAGGGTTGCAGTTGATAAATAACCGTGCAAGGCTATAGGAAATTACAATGCATTTTCCGTTTCCGTGAGAACATAGGAAATTGCAAAATTGTGGGAAGTGGTTGCAAATATCAGAAACAAGTTCCGTAGCATCCACGCCACATCTAGGAAAAATTCAATATGTATTATTTAAATGATATTACATCTATAAGTAAGTATTTTAATTTATTAGTTTTTTAATTTTAATATTTATAAATATAAACATTATTTAAATTAAGTTTTTTTTACAATTATTTCTTAAATTTAAGATTATCTAGAAATAAAATGAGTAAAATTTTATTATATTTATGTATTTTCTTTGTAATTTTTTCACAATCTCTTTCTCTATTCTTTAAAAAAAAAAAATTTATTTTCTCTTTCTTTCCTTATTTGTTTATTTGTTTATTTATTTATTTATCTATCATTTATTTTAACTTTCTCTTTTCTACCTTTAATGCTATCTTATCACATTATTTATTTCAATATATTTTATTTTTATCCTTTACAATCTTTGATCATTATATAATTGTTCTCACTTTTCCTCTCTTTCTCATTCTATTTTTTTTCTCTCTTTTTTCTCCTTTTTGTCTTTTTTCTCTTTCTTGATTTGTATTTTTCTTTTTTGTGTTTTCTCTATCTTTATTTCTTCCTTTCTCTTTCTATTTATCGTTTATTATTTCCTTGTTTCCCTTTATATATCTATAACTCTTCCAATATTTGTGTCTTTCTACGTCCTCTTTTATTTAGTTTTTTTCATTCTTTCTACACATTTCTTTTTACTATGTATTTTTATTCATTATTTATTATTTTATATCTCTCTCTCTCGCACACATGGATAATGTATGATGCGTAGCATGGTTACATGCATGTACACCCATATATAGATTTCTTTTTGTCATTCTTTCTACATATTTCTTTTTACTATATATTTTTATTCATTATTCATTATTTTATATTTCTCTCTTACACATAGGGATAATGTATGTATGCCTCATTTGTAGCACAGTTAGGTGCATGTAGACCCATATATAGACCACTCAACATTGTGGACTATGAATAAGAATCTTTCTTTTACTTTTCTTTTTTTAATTTACTTATTTTTAATTTTTTTAATTTCTTTTATCAATAGGTAGGGATTATTTAGACTAGCCTCAAAGTAGTGGAGGTAACAAGTGGGACTTGCATGTCTTCAATGTATTTAACTAAGAGCCATTGATTCAACTTTATTCAACTAAGAAGTAACAAGGGAAGTCCAAGAGCCACCACTTAAAATTCCAACATAATATGTTACTTTGGGATTTCGAACATGGATCTACATCTTTAGAACCATATGACCTTGCCATTTAAGCATAACCCCATGGAAAATTTACTTCTTTTTATTATTCTTTCGTTTTGCCTTATTTTCTCTCTTTATTTATTTCCATCAATTATTGTTAAAAAAATTCCTTAAGTATTTCTTTCTTTCTTTTCTTTTACCTCTCTCTATTCCCATCTTCTTTTATATGCCATTTATTTTGTTCATTCTTTTTTTTCTTATTATCCATTTCTTTCACCTTTTTTCTATCTCTATTCGTTTTCTTTGTTTTTCCTTTTCATTTCTTATAACTTTTTCTATTATTTTTCTCTCTTTCTATTTATCTCTTTATTTTTCTTTCCTCATATATATTTATCTCTTACGGATCTTTTGTTCTCTTTCTTTTAGAAGATTTTTTTTCTTTCTCATTTTCTTTTTGGTTCCTCTTCTATGCTTTTTTAATTTTATTTATCAATTCAATATTCTCTTTCTTTTCATTTATTTTGCCTTATACCCATTCTCTCTATTCCTTTGTATGCTCTTTATTTAATTATTTTACCTATTTCTTTCGTTGGTTTCTCTCTCTTTTTTATATCATTATTTAATTATTTATATCAAACTTACTCTTTTTCTTTCTATTTTTTTCATTTTATCTCTTATCTCTTTCTTTACAGTCTATATATGTTTCTTTTCCTTTGTCCATTACTTGTTTATTTTTCTTCCTTTCTTCTTTATTTCTATCCTTGTTTCCCTTCATTTTTTCTCTCCTCATAATCATTCTCTCTCTTCCTTTTTATGCCCTTTGTTTACTTATTTAATTCTTTTGTTTGTTGGTTTATTTTTCTCCTTTTTATATCTTTTTAAATTATTTATCTTAAATTTAATCTTTTTTTTTTCTATTTTTTTTCCATTTTATCTCATCTCCTTTTTTTTTTTTCTCTATTTATGTTTCTTTTCCTTTGTCCATTACTTGTTTATTTTGCTTCTTTTCTTCTTTCTTTCACTCTTCTTCTTTCAATTTTTTTTTTCTTTTCTCCATTTATTTCTCTTTTGTTTCTCCATTCCCCCCCTACTCTCTCTCTCTCTCTCTCTCTCTCTCACACACACACACACACACACACACACACACATTTTTAGATCTATCTACCTTTCCTTTTTCTATTTGGTTTTTCTTTATTTGCTCTCTTTGCATTTATTCTTGTCCATTATTATCTATCTTTTCATACATTTATCTTTATGCATTTCCTCTCTTTGGCTAACTCTCAAATTATATTTTATGTTTATCTATTCTTGCTTGAGTCTTTGCATTTTTTTCTTTTTTATTTCTTTTTGTCACTCTCTTTATGTCTCTTTGCTTTTTCTCCTTTTCTCTATTTATTAGTTTTTTTATTTGTCAAGTAGGTGATAGTTTTCGTAGCATGTTATATTATTTATAGTTTTATTGTGATTTAATTGTATAATTTCTTATTTAAGCTTATTAAATTGTATTTCATGAATATTGGCTCAATTGAACTCATCTGCCATGGGCAAGAATGTTCCTTTTAAAACACATTGTATCTAGGTGATGACCATAGGGTTGGACCATTAGCCCTTGTTGAGAAGTCATCGATCATAATACTACTTTGACTTTGGTTTGTTTAATCAAAGAGTTTCACTTGACATCTTGGGGAAAGCTAAGTGTGAGCTAGGTGGGCTTGATTTTAAGAAAAACTCCATGGTAAAGTTTGCTTGAGTCAAAGTATTTTTCTGATGGGTTACCTCTAACATCACCCAGATGCAATGAGTGCTAAGTGGACCATTCGTTCTCATAAGAGATGGGTTCTTGTGAATCACTATTCATTAAATATTTATCAATAAATTTTATTTAAAAACTATGCAATTTAGTCTTGATAAAACATCACATTTATTTCTTAGATTATTTAATTTATTCATTTCTTATTTATTTATCCCTCTTTTTTTATATTATATATTTCATCCTGCATTTCTATTCCCTGTACTTTTCAACTTTCTTAGTATTTTTTTAATATTTTGTCTTTATTTTGTTCTCTTTTTCTCCTCTTTTCTATTCTTGCTATCTCATACTTTTTTTATTTGTTTGTTTGTTTGTTTATCTTCCTTTCATTGTTTATTTAAATATTATTATTATTTTTTAAATTATTTTTTAATTCAATTTATTTCATCATTTCTATATTTTTTCATTCTCTTTCTTTCTCACTTACTTTCTATCCATTTTTTCCCTATGTTAATTGATTTCTTTTTTTTTTTTTGAATTTCAATCTGTTTGTTTTGTTCTTCTGGATTTGATTTTCTCCTCTCCTTTTTCTTATACATTTTCTTGTTTTTTCTCTTCCACCATCTTTATTTTATTCTTTCTAGTTGTTTCTACTTATCTCTCTTTTTCTCATATTCTTTCGAGACCTTTCCTGTTCGTTCTTTTCTTTATTATTTCATAATTTCTTATTTCATTTTATCTTTGTTTTATTAATTCTTTCTTTCTTTATATTTTTCTATCCCTTTCTTTTGTCTTGTATTTATTCTTTTTTATTTGTTTATATTTTTTTATATTTTTGTGTGTGTGTCTTTTTAAAAAAAAATTCTCTCTATTATTTTTTATATTTTATTTTGTATTTTTTGGTCTGTAGATCTTTCTCGCAAGATATTGACCTCTTGACTTTACCTTATACCCAATAATATGTATCCATTCATGCTTGAAATTTAAGTCATAGACCTTTAGAGTGAGAACCTTGCATCCTAGACTTGTTTATTGGGGACTCTAGGCCAAGAAACTATTAGCTTGTACCTTGGACATAAACAATAGACACTAAACTTTGGAAATTTGAGCCTAGACACTTCATTGTGAACACTGGACCATTGGAACCTAGATCTTGAGTCCTAGACCATATATTTTAATTGCTAAATTTGGAACTTTAGCTCATAGAATCTAGGTCATTAGACCTAACACCCTAGAACCTAGAGCTTTCCTTATTTCTATCATTCATTGATTTTTTTTTGTAATTATCCATTTTTTATTACTATCTATTAGCTTTTATTTTTTCTTATATTTTTCATCTGTGATTATCTCCATATCTCTCTTTTTATTTTGTAAATTTCTTCCTCAATTTTCTCTCTTTCTATTTCTTTGTTTCTAATTTTTTTCCTACTTTATTTTATTCTTTGTCGTTATATGTAATGTTTTATTACATATTCAATCATTTATTTCATTCAAACACATTGATCCATATTTCAAAATTAGTGATTCATAAGAAGTGGTCTCTCATGAGCATGAATGATCCACTTCACACTAGTAAAATCTTGATGATGGTCATAAGTTTGAGCCATTGGGACTTTAGGAGGGGTTACCCATCTTAGAACTATTTTGGTACAATTGTGTTTAACTATAGAATTTCCACTAAGATCTTGGGGGAAGCTAAGTGGGAGCTAGGTGGGCTTGATCTTGGCCAATGCTCCATGGTTTGATAGTACTAAGCATGAACATTGATGGTTCCCATGTTATTTTCCTAGAACTATTTTGGAACAAGTAGGCTTGACTATGGACTTTCCCCTAAGATCCGAGGGGAAGAAAGGTGGGAGCTCGGTAGGCTTGATCTTGGCCAATGCTTCATGGTTTGGTAGAACTAGTTTGGGTAACCTTCTATGATATCTTAATGCTTGAACCTTGTGAACATCACTTAGATGTAATGAGTGCTAAGCATGAAATGAGACCAATACAAGCTCTTATGACAACCACCATGTTACTAATGTAAGCTTTTTGAGCAACAACATTAGAAACAACAACTGTAAAAAACCAAGAGTCACAACTTATGTATACGCTTATTCAAAAACCACCTCCACACTAGAAGACAACCGAGGAAGACAAAGACTCACAACAAAAAATTTCGATTGTATTTAAACTTGGGTCTCCATAATGAGAAGTCAATGTCTTAACTAGTTAAAATCAAGCCTTTGGTCTAGAGATAGTTTTTTCAAATCACTACTTATGAAATATGGGTTAATGGTTTTTGCTAAAAGACTAGCAATTGGATGTTGATAAAACATTTACATTTCCTTCTTTGATTAAATATTTTATCTATTCCTTTATATTTTATATTTCATTTTTTATTTCTATCTCTTTGAATTCCTTTTTGTTCTTTGTTTGTATATATTTATCTTTTTTTTCATCTTTCTTTGGTATTGTTTCCCTTGGAGTTTAGATGTTAAGAGCTAGATGTTAGGCTTGTACTTACATCAATAGACTATATAACATTGGACCCCCACATTACAATCTAGACCTTTCATTATTTCTATCATGTGTTCTCTCTTTTGTCATTCTTTTACATTATCTCTTTCTATTAATAGCATTTATTTCAAAATTTTCTTGTATTTTTCTTCTCTCTTTCCATATTTCATTCTTTTTTCCTTTTAGTGTATTTATTTCTCTTGTCATATTTTTCTTTTTTTTGATGTTTTTTCATTCTTTTACCTTTTATTTGACTCTTTCTTGCTTTGTTTTTCCCTCAATTTTCTTTTACTCTTTTATTTGTCTTATTTTTTGTTTGTTTTAGTTTTGTAGTATATCTATAGTTCTACTTCTTTCACAATTTTTTTATCTTTTGTTTTTTCCTTCTTTGTCTCTCACCTCTTTCTTTCTGTCACTTTTTGATTTTTTTTTGTATTTACTTTTTCTCTCTCTTACCCTCTTTATGTCTGGATTCTTTGTTTATTTCATGGATTCTTTTATTTTTGCTTGATTTTTAGTTTATTTATTTATATTATTTCTCTTTTTATCTATTTTTATATTTCTCTATTCTTCTCTATCTTTTCTTTTTCTTTTTTAATATTATGTTTCTTTTTTTCTCTAAATTTTTATTCATTCATTTTTTCCTTTTCATTTTTGTTCATTTATCTTTGTTTGAATTTTTTTTTTTCATTCTATTTGTCTCTTTCTTTTTAATTATATTTTGTTTTCATTTTTATCTTTTTATATGTGTTTACCTTTTCTATGTTTTTCTTTCTCTCTTCTACTTAATTTCAATGCTTTTGTTTTTCTGGTTCCTGCAAAAAGTTGAGTTCACATAAAGTGCTTAAAGTGGGAGTTTTTTTTTCTTGATTTTCAAATTTTTTCACCATTTATCTAAAAATTTGAAACACTTAAAGATTGAATCTCAAAAAATATTAGTAATATTAAATGTATTACTCTAAGTTTTCAAATATGTTATTTATTTTTATATCTAGATGATACAAATTTATTTTTAAAAGGGATTTCCAAAAACCGCTATTTAAAAATGCCCATTTCAGGACCATACCATACATGTGTGCAACTTGTATTACCCCTTCTCTAATTAGATTTTAAAACCCAGTTTAACCTTGGCTGAATTTTTAAGTGGCTTTCTTGGATGGTTGATTTACTATGTTGTAAAGTTATAGTGAGGTATTATGCTTAACGTGAGTACCATTAAATGTTGATTTTGCATCAATTCTTATGTATGATTAGGCATTCTTTTGATTCGGGTTATTAAACCCGACCTAAAACTTTCATTCAATATATTTGTATGCATGTGTGGTTAATTGTTGCAGGAGATTGCAGGTACAGTACCGCATAGGTACGGGGTTCGTCTTCACCTGGCTTCACAGGTTTGAGTGCACCTCATTGGTCCTAAGGAAATAGATTAGGTAGTCATAAGACCCTACATTTTACCCTAGTTGTGCTCAAGTGAGCATCGTCATTCATTTTTTAGTTTCCCTTTTTTCTTGGGTATGCAGGTCAGATATTTGTTTGGCTTTCTTGGTTTGCGTGTTGTGCGTGTGGTAAAAATTGATTATTAAATCCCAAGTATTTAATTAGATTAAATGTGTTTTTACACATGAGTAAATTAAGGGACTAAATGGGAAATTAAATAATCAAATATCATTGAGTAAGATTGAAATCAAATGGGTCGGAGGTGATGGGGAGCGAAATGGGTGAAAAATCACATTTTAGGGTTTCTGAGGACAAGCGGAGTTGGTGTGAGGATGCTCTTTGCGATCCTCTTCCACCGCCTGATCCTTTTAGCAATTGCTCTAGTCATATCTCGCAATGGATCTTTTGGAATGGTGAATGGGTGGATGTGTTTTTGAGGAATCATTTGAAGTGGCATCGAGGGCATCCGGGAAGACTGTGTTCTTCATATTTTAGGGGTTTTTTTGGGTTGCGGTAGAATCTCCCTGCACATGCTAAGTCCTGTGGGCTTGGGGGGTCTAGAAAAAACCCTCAGGTAAACTCTCAAAAAGGCATCCAGAGAAATCCTGCTCACGTGGCTCGATCAAAATCTATTTCACTCCTTCTATGACATTGCATAAAACTTTAGATAAAGGTCCCTTGTCGGAGAAGGTTTGGTCGCCAATGTCGAGTATCTCTATGGCTGATGCTCCATTTGATAAAAAAGCTCGGGACTTGCACTCCTTGGCTGTTCTTATTCAGGTTTGGGGAGATAATGTTTTGCTTTCTAAGCTCCATCATGAAATTCACTCTCTTTGGTATGACACGCTCTACTTTCAAGTTCTTTCTACAAATATTTTCATTGTTATCTTTGATTCTATGGATGCTAAACAAAAGGCTCTAGAAAAACCATATTTGTGGGTAGGTCATAATTTAATCTTTGTGGAGAACTGGAAACCTTTTTTTTCTATATCACAAGATATTGTTAAATACACTCCCACTTGGTTTTTGTTGCCTGGCCTTCCCTATGAATTTTCGGACCTGGATATTTTACAAAAAATAGGGGATTCATTTGGGAAATTCATTCATTCACATTCAGTTTTTGAGGATGGAGTTTTTAGGGTAAAGATCAATGTTTTGCTTTCTTCATCTGTTGTGGTTTCTTGTAACTGCAATTTGAAATCAATTGATGGTATCTGGCGTCAAAGAATTGTCTGTGATTCTGCTTAGTTTTCTAAGGCCTCTGTAACTATGGATGTCGCCCTTTTTGCTACTCTTAAGGGTTTATCATTTGTAGATAAGGTCTCTCAACCTTTCAAAAATGTTTCAAAAACTGTTCCTCCCTCTTCTAAGGCTGATGAGGGAAGTCGACCAAAATCCCCTCCTCTGCAAGGACTGCCTATTGCTGGCGATATCCCTCCAGTTATTTAGAAGGATGGGGAAGGTGCGACAATGCTAGGTTTCCCTTCTCCTATGAAGGATGGCCTGCTCATCAATTCTCAAATAGATGTTGGTCTGGTTGCTAATTGTATGGAATCTTTCCTTCCTGATGATGACTTAATCTCTAAAGTTCAGAAAGTGGTTTTTGATCATAAAATTACCTTGAACTCAGATGTTACGGACAAAGTAGTTGAAGCAATTGATCAAGATTTGGTTAATTTAAACTCTTCTTTGGTAATTCCCCCAACTGGTAATCCTTTTGATATTCTATCTGATAAAGTCCAAGATGTTGAAAATGCTTTGGGTTTAACTAGGGATGGGGATGGGAATGTGGGTTTTGACTCTATGATTAATAAACCTCTGGTTCAATTCCCTTTATCCCCTACTTCACCATCTCATTCTCCTGCGAAAAGAGGTAGCAAGCCAAAGGCTTTTTACATGCTGTTAGAGATTGATGCTGGCATTTAGTCTACACTCTTGAGCCCAAAATTGGGGTTTGGTAAGAAAAAGACTAAATTTAATCCACCTTTTACTCGGTCTGTGGCTTCCAAGCGTAGCTTGAGGACTGAGCTGGAAAATACTGATTTTGCAATTGAGAAGAGGGGAGAGATTACCTCTCCTCGAGCACAATGAAGTTTTTATCTTGGAATGTTAGGGGCTTAAATGCCCCTAACAAAAGACGCCTCATTAAATCATAGTTGGATTTAATGAAGTGTGATGTGTTACTTTTGCAAGAAACTAAGTTAAGTTATCAAGATACTGAATTTTTGTTTTCCAAATGGAAGCCTTGGGATTTTTGTGTATCCCCCTCTATGGGGGCATCTGGGGGTTTGGATTTCCTTTGGAAGGATATGTCTATTGATTTGAAATTGGTTGTTTTTGCTCCCTTCTGGATGCTGGCCTTAGTTAGAAGTCGTGTTTCAAATGTTCAACTCTGGTTGTTCAATGTGTATGGACCAATGTCAATTAGAGGTAAGAAAGCCCTTTGGGATTCCTTATCCGTCACCTTTTCCTCCCTTCATGGCTAGTTTGTGGTTTTTGGAGGAGATTTTAATGCCATTTCCTCTGATGATGAGAAGTTTGGGGGGATTTTGCCCAATAAGCGTATCTTGGAGGACTTCTCTGCTTTTATTTTTAATAATGACCTGGTGGATTGTAAAACCTTGAATGGGTCATTTACTTGGACTAATAGGAGAAAAGATTTCTCACAGATTGCTGAGAGACTTGACCGTTTTCTAGTTTTTGACAATTGGATTTCCTCTGATGTGGATGTTGTGGCCTCGATCTTGCCTTATGCTAGTTTAGATCATTTTCTGGTTGTGTTATTCATCTTCGATGACATAGCTCCTATCCATTCTTCTTTTAAGTTTGAACCAATGTGGTTTCGAGGTCCATCCTTTCCTTGGCTTTTACAATCTTAGTGGTCTTCAACTCCTTTTGTTCAAGGTACTAAGATGTTTTAGTTTGTTAAAAAACTCTCTTATCTTAAGAAAGAAATTAAGAAATGGAATGTATTGCATTTCAAAAATATTTTTACTAAGAAGATTAAGATTTAGGAAGAACTTGAAGCCCTTAATGCTAGGGTTATGAATTGTGTCATGGATTCTGCCACTTTTCAGAGGTACAAATCTTTGAATTCTCATCTAGAAGAGATTCTTTCTAGGGAAGAAATCTATTGGCATAAAAAATCCAGAGATTTATGGTTGTGTGATGGTGATCAAAATACTAAGTTCTTCCACACCTTAGCCAAGATGAAAAGACAATGTTGTAGGATCTCTTGTATTCAAAACCCTGATGGAGTTGTTATTATTGAAGAGTTGGAGATTGCTACTGAGGGTGTCTAGTTTTTCAAGTCTTTTCTTTCAAAAGAGTCATCTATTTTTAAAGAAAATTTTGCTTCTTCCATTCCTAAGATTATATCTGATGAGGATAATGCAATGCTAATGGCTCCTTTTTCTATCCAAGAACTAAAAGAGGTTGTCTTTTCAATGTCGCCTGATAAGGCCCCTGGTCTAGATGGTTTTACTGCCCTTTTCTTTCCAAAATGTTGGTCATTTCTTGGGGAGGATCTTCGTCTTCTTTTAGAAGAGGCTAGGTGCAATAGGTCTATGTTAAGAGAGCTCAATTCAACTTTGATTGCCCTCATTTCAAAAAGTGAGAATCCAAAATCTTTTTTGGATTTTTGCCCAATTGCTTTATGCAACACCTTATACAAAATTATTACTAAGGCTATTTCCTTAAGGCTTGCTAGGCTCATTCCTAAAATTGTCTTGGGTGAACAGGGGGGTTTTGTCCCTGGTAGGGAAACAACAGAAGGGGCCATTGTGGCCCATGAGATTCTGCATTCTATCTCTTAGTTGTCTATTCCAGCTATGATTCTAAAGTTGGATATGATGAAGGCTTATGAAAGGGTAAGTTGGCAAGCGTTCTTGTGTGTGTTTAATAAATTTGGGTTTGGAATTAAATGGGTCAAATGGATTCAGGCATGTATTAGCACGACTAGGTTCTCAGTAATTTTGAATAGTTCTCCATGTGGTTTTTTTGCCTCATCTAGAGGACTCAGGCAAGGAAATCCATTGTCGCCTTTTTTGTTTATTATTCTGGCTGAAGCTTGTAATAGAGCTATCTTACGTGCTAGGGAGAGTGGCTCATGGAAGGGGATTTCCATCCCTCATATGGTTGTGAGTCATACTAATTGCTTATTTGCAGATGACACATTGTTGTTTGGCAAAGCTACCATGGGGGAAGCTTAGGTCATTAATAGGATCATTATGGATTACTCTTTGTTCTCTGGATAGAAGGTCAATTAGGCCAAATAAAAAAAATTCTTTCTTAATGTTTCCCCTCTAGTGTAGTCTAGATTGTCTCACTTTTGGGGCTTCTCTGTGGGCCAGTTCCCTTGTAAGTATTTAGGGATTCTGTTTTTACTAGTTCAGAGCATAATTTTTGGGAGCAGATTTCGGGGGCTATTTCTTCAAGAATTCTTTCTTGGTCTCATAAGTGGTTAACTTTTTCTGGAAAAATTGTGCTTATTAGAGTTGTTCTAATTATGGTTCCTATCTATTTGTTATCTATTTTAAAGGCTCCTAAGAAGATTGTGGTTTCTCTACATTCAGTTTTAAGGTCTTTTTATGGAATGATAATGTTAATAAGAAAGGTAGGATCCCTTTGTTGGCATGGGATAGGGTTTGTGTTCCTAGGGATAAAGAAGGTGCAGGGGTTAAGGATCTTGGTAAGCATAATTTGGCCCTTGGTGCTAAATTAGTTTGGAAACTATATAAACAACCCTCTTCTAAGTGGGCATCTATTTTGTCTGCAAAGTACCTAAATAACTATTCTAGGGAGGCTATCTTTACTGCTTCTTCACTACCTAAAGGGTTTGTAATATGGAATTTCATGGTTGAGTATAGATCTATCATTTTTCTAGGATTGCCCTAGCTTATTCATAATGGTCGTAAGGCTAGGTTTTGGGATGAAGTATGGAATGGCTTCCCTTCACTCTCTAGCCTTAGGGATTGGTTGCCTCTTATGTCCATCCTTAAATCTTCCTGGGGTATATTTGTGGCTGATTACTTTTTTGTGGATTCCTCGGGCCTCTTGCTTGTGACAAGGTGGAAATCAATTGATTCTCTTCTGATGGATCAAGATATTAAGTCCTCTTTTGTGGAGGAGCTTAAGAAACACCCATTACTCTTTTCAGAGAAGGATGATGAGCTTATTTGGACCTATTCAAAATTAGGGGAGTACTTGGTCAAAGAAGGATATAATTATTTGTCTTTAGATGTCAAGAGGGATGATTTGCCATATAAATTATTTTGGCATGCTTCCTGTTTGCCCAAAGTGGGGGCATTTGCTTGGTTGGCTGTTTAGGATAGAATTCTTACTAGCATGAGATTGGATAGGTTGGGTATCACTATTATTTTCCCTTGTGTTATGTTTGGTGGGTCCCTTGAATCAATCGACCATCTCTTCCTTCATTGCCCCTTTGCTCATCATTGTTGGTATTGGCTATTTAATAAGTTAAATTGGAGCTCTGCTCTTGGTAGGGACCTCGGGTCTCACTCCATGATTTGGCCTCTATTATATCCATCTTCATTCCATGCTTGTCTTTAGTTAATTTCTCCTTCTCTTCTAATTTGGAAAATTTGGCTTGAGAGGAATAATAGGATTTTTCAGAAACACTCTTCCCCTTTGCAAGATGTGCTCTTCTGTATTGAAAAATCAATTTCTGCGACTATTGTGGCCTTCATTTACAAAGGTACTAGTCTGCACAATACTTTCACACCATGGGACAATTGGGTTACCAAACATTGGTCAGCTTTACAGTCGCTCCCTCTGAGTGGGGCAATTTCTAAATCGCGACCTTCAATAAATAGAGCAGAGGTGGTCTGGTTGCCTCCTCCGACTTCGAAGTATAAATTGAACTTTGATGGAGCATCTCATGGTAATCCTCGCAAATCTGCCATTGGTATTGTGGTTTCTTATAACAAGGCTTGCATAATAAAAGCACAATGCCAGTGTATTGCTAATGGGACTAACAATACGGCCGAACTTCATGCCCTTTCCATGGGACTTGATTTGGTCCTTTCCTTACAATTGCTGGATGTTGTTATAGAAGGTGACTCTTAGGTTTTTTTTTACATGGTCACTAATCACTCATCGCACTCCTGGCATCTAAAATATTGGTTGGACAAGATACTTGCTCAGCTTGAACTGTTCAATTCCTTCTCTATGGTCCATTGTTACAAGGAAGCTAATAAGGTGGCAAACTTCTTGGCCAATAAGCACTAGACGAAGATATCCAATCTTTGGTTGACGTGGCTTCCAGTTCTGTACCACCTCATTTGGTTTAATCGATTCTAACTTATCTGTAGAAACACAACCTTGTATCTTGATTGGTGATTATATTCAGGCATGCAGTTTAATGTGGTGTTGATGGTCTTTTTGGTCTTCATATCCTCATTATGCCTGCATTATTGTGTGTAATCTCAGTCTGGGTACGGATTTTTGTTTTTGTTGCAATTGGTTGGGACTTGTGGTGTGCAGGAGCATCTTATAATCATGCTCTACACTGTTTACACACTTCAAATCTGCCTCGTGCTTAACATTGTTGGCATGTGGTTTTTGTTTGTCTAAATCATGATGACTGCACGAGGTTTTTTATGCTGATTTTTAATGATTGTACTTCTATCTGGGTGGCTCGCTTATAGTTTTAATGATTCATTTCACTTCTTCTCTTGCGGTGGTAGTTTTTGAGTTATTTCATTTCATGTGGGGGATTTCATTCGTGTGGCTATCTTGATTTATTGTTTGGCATGCTTATGTTGATTTATGGCTATGAGTATCGTGCAGAAGTTGTCATCATTTTTTATGAAGGTGGCAGCCTGTGGTTGCTTTTTTGCATGAATGTCGTGGGTTTGCTTGAGATGATATTTGTTGTTGCGTCCTTTGGTGGCCAAGCTTGTTCTCTCATAATGACATTTTCTCTCTTTATATTCCTGTGTTCTCTCTTGGTTTTGCATTATCTTTTTATGGAGTCTGTGGGCTATCGTAGTTTTGATGCCTCTCAAGCAGTATGACTTCCAAGACTCTCATGTTTTTTATGATGAAAAGCTTGGTCTTTTGTTTCAAGTTTATTCTCTGGATTTCTCTCTAGCTTTTCACAAGGTTTTGGGAAAGCGATGGCTGGTGGAAAATGCAGGTTGTTTTCTTGCTGAAATTACATCTCATTTTCTCACTATTTGTATGGATGTGCTCTTTGATTCTGCTATGGTCAGGGCACTTTTGATGCATACTTCCACTCCTATTTCTACACTGCTAATGATTTGGATAGTGCATTATCTTTCTATCATTTTGAATTTGGTAATTTTGAGTATGGTGGTTTCCTACCTCGTTCTCAATTATTATCTTCTGGCTGGCATGGGGAACTTCTTTCAATTATAAGGAATGGCTTGATTTCTAACCTATATGATGATACTTTGTTTGCCTTGGTAGCTCTATTAGATCATGTATCACCAGATTGTTTGGCAACTGCAAATATATTTTCAGGTATTCACTTTCTCCTAGACTCGATGCACATAGTAATGCCTTCACCAACTTCAGTTTTGCCTATTCAAATGGTGCCTCCTGTAGTTCTCATTGATGTTGATACCCCCCCTTCTTCTCCTCCATTGGAAAGCACTAGCACGTGGTATTTGAATTCTTAAATGTAATTTTCTCAGACAGAGAATTTTTTGTACTCACTACAAGGGGTTGGTTTTTTGTTGGCCAACATGGCAATTTTGTAATCTTGGGTGGGCCTCTATATAGATTTTTATGTATGAGTGAGACCAGAGGTTTTCTTTGCCTGGTTCTTTCCTACTGGTGCTCTTTGAACCAGGCTGTAAAAAACTCTAATATTAATAAAATTTAGTGGTTTACCACTTTTATTAAAAAAAAAATTAAAAAATTAAGGGACTAAATTAAATAGGATCCCTTTTGTGTGATTAATCAATAATTAGATTGCTAAATTCATGTTTGTAGTAGGTTTGATTAAATGGTTATTTTTAAATGATGAATTAATTAAGTATATGCATTTTGAAAGGAAAGGTTAAATAGTATTTAAAAATAGAAAGATCTTACCCTCTTTGGCATTTTGAAAAAAAAATGTTAGTTTTAATTCAATTAAGAAAATCAATTTTAGAAGAAAAACAATTTTTACATATTTAAATTGTTTGAAAATGATTTTTTTTGAGAAAAAAAAAATTTCAACCAAAAAAATGGATTTTTGGTCAAACATTTTCCTTTTAACCTAGGTTTTGAAAAATATTTTGGGAGAGTTATTTTTGGAATGGAAAGTTTTGGGCATTTGTGGGAGAAGGAATTTCTTGAGCTTGTAGGTTGGGCTCTTCATCAAATCATTCCCAGGATTGTTGATAAAGGTTGGATTCTTGTTTATCTCCTTGGTTTTTGTTTAAAATAGATTGTTTTGATTTAGAAAAAAATTGGTTGTGCTTGTTTGAAAATCTCATAAATTGGTGGAATAAGGAAGAGTTGTAGTTAAATCTTGAATTTGAATCCTCCTTGCTTTCATTTTCAACCTCCAGATCAATTTTTGTTTGTTCAAATTGATTTTTATATGGAAAATGGGTGTGTAGGTTTTGGTTAAGAAATTTCATTTTGAATCTCTTATTTTGGTTCATGAATTGTGAAATTAGTTTGTGTTTGGAAAAATTGGTTGGAGGATTGTGTGTAAATTGTTTTCATTTGCCCAAATATGGAATTCGGTTGGAGAAATTTTCCTAGTTTTAACTTTATGGTCTGGTTGTTCAAAAAAATAATAATATCAGAAATCATTGTATTCTGGAAATTTATTTTTTGGTCTCAGTCAGAGACTGTGTAGCAAATTGGGGGTTTTCTATTTTTAAAAGAAAATAAAAAATATATATATGAAAACATTATTTTGATTTCTAGAAAATGTCTCAGAAATTGTTCTCAGAAAATTTATGAGAATACCCAGAATTTGGGTGTTTGGATTATTTTTTAATATATATATATATAAGAATTTTTTTTATCTTACCCCCCCACGTGGTAGGGTATACCCCACCACGTGGGATGGTAGCGGACTGCTACCATTTGGTAATAGCCCACCAAAAAAAAACCCTTCCTTGGAAAAAGGGAGGCCCACGTGGGTCTACCCTTATATTTTTGCCTTTTTAAATAATATATATATTTTTTTAAATAAAGTTTTAAATATTATTTAATTTGAAAGTGTATTAAATAGTATTTGGTTATTACTTAATTATTAATTAATGTGTGTAAATAAATATATGTTCATTAATATTTTAGTTTGTATATTTTTGAAATATATGCAAGGAAATATTTTTTTAATTGGGAAAATGATTATCTATTTTAGTTTCCTTTTAAATGTATATTTCTGTATTTTGGAAAGTATATATATTTGTCTTTCTAAAGATGAGAATAGTTTATTTATTTCGAAAAATAATGGAAATGATGATTTTATTTCAAAAAATAAATATCAAATTCTAGTTGATTAATGTATATTTAATTATATCTTTGTATGTTTTGCATATAATTATAATTATATTAATGTGATTTTGGTTTGAAAATTCAATGTGAAGTATTTATATTATTTTATAATGTAAATTGAATTATAGTGAGTTAGTAAACCATGGGCGACATGTACCTAAATGAGGTAGACAAATAACAATCAAATTTAGATCTATTAGGAAACTAGATCAATTGTAATGTTTAAGCGATATGGAAAAATGACTGTCTTTATAGATTTATGTCTATGTGTGTTTAATTTTCTGTATTCACATTTGATCAAGAAATGGCAAGTCCTTGATTGTGAGTGTTGGATATTGTCATATGGTTATTTTGTAACTGGTTATGTCCTTGATCTCTAGTATTGATTATTTTCATGTGATGGTTTTATATTTGGTCATGTCCTTTATGCGAGTGATGGATGTTGTTATGTGGTTGACTGTAGCTAGTCATGTCTCTAGTCAGAGAACCATCAGTCAGTGCACCTCATGTGAGAACTTGGTTGGGCAAGTGGGTATTCCTACTGTATTGAACTCCGTAAACTAGTCCTTGTGTATACCTTGGTGTTTTGGAGTTTTGTTTGATTATGGTCTAGTGTCATATGGGAGAGTGGCTTTCGAGCGAGGGCCGCACCCAAAGTGGTTGCAGGGTAACCCATCGAAAGTGTGTCTAAACAAGTGAAAACTTAATAGTTTATTTGAGAGTTTAATAGATAAAAATACTAAGTAAGATAATTGTGCCTCATGCATGGGATGAGCACTAGTACAGACTCAAAATGCAGTGAAAAGGCCTGAAATGGCAAACCGACAACCTTGTCTTCATGAAAGGATGTGTTGGGTCCACATGAGACTTGGATGGGCCGGAGGTTCGGGAAAGGTTGCCAAGGTAACCCAGTAGATGGGGTTAGGACCTATGGAGGCATTCCAGGGTAACCATACCAAGTTATGTGATGACACTCGTCCTTGATGTTCGCTAGTGTGCAGTTTGTGTTGTCCTTGCTAGGAGTACTATTGTGGAGTCATATTTGGTCATTTATGCCCTTGTGAGTAACTAATATTCATGTTAGACCATGGGTTTCTTATGATGGGTTGCGAGGACTTAGTTTCGCAGGTACTCTAGTTGTTCTTTTGTATTGGCTTCTTATCATGTTTCAGATGGATCCATTTCCTTCTTCTGGGATCATTCATGTATCTTTTGACTAGTGTGGTCATATGTATTATTTCTTTATGTACACCTTATTAGCAGGTTGTAATGGATGCGAACCTTATGTATTCTTCATCCTATTATTTATAAGAGGGGTCTTGCAATTGAGCAGACCCAGAGATGTAGCCCATTAGGGGTGAACTCCAATATCAATTTGGTGTTATGTGGTGTTTGTGTTCATCTGTTTCCTTTTTATTTTGCATGTATGGATGACATTATGGTTAAAATGTACAATGTGGATTAGATGATATTAATCTTAAATGCATGTATGAAGTTATCTTATTAAATGCAGTATTATGGATCATGAAGATTGTAGGTTTAGTGAAGTGCAAAGTATTCATTAGCTTTTAATGCAATTAAATTATGTATGGAAATTAGATGCATTACATATGTTTTAATGTAAGATTGGGTGTAATGTATGGTTAAATTATAATGGATGAACTTAATCATGTTATCTATATTTTTAACGTATCAGATAAATTTAACCATTTTTTTAGTATAATCATGTCATTAAGTCAATCAACTTAATTGGATTAATTAGCATGAGTTGAGTTAAGTGTTGAATCAAGTAATCACATTGGGAAACCCTTTAGGTGTTAGTTAAGACTTCTGTTGTGTAATATGAACTTTAATGTTAACTCATTGTACCTTTATGTTGTTTTAACTTAAAAAATAAATATTTGCACTCTATTCTTGTGTTTTAGCTTTATCCCTTTGGGATTTCCTGGCGGGGCATTACACAACCACCATATTTTGACTTAAATAAAAGGTTCTTTTTGAATGCTCTTGGGAAAAGGTGTGTGAGATATTGAAGATTGATGAGGATATTAATTTTTTCTGAATAAAAAGTTAATCAAATCCTTAATTTATTTTTTTGAATCCTTGGACCCAAGACCCTCCATCCTCGATTGATAGATCATGGACTCTAGAGCAAGAACTATTTTTGTGTATCTTGAATCTTGGATGTTGGACCCTTTTCCTCAAACCTTTCACATAGTAAAATATTTTTTTCTCTCAAACCTTAGACCACAGGGCTTGGAATTTACTCTTTTATTTTTATTGTTTTCTCCCCCCCCCCCCTTTTTTTCTTTTAATTTACTTCTTTGTCCATGTTATTCTCTCTCTCCCCCTCTCTCACTCTCTCATCCTCTTATTGATTCTTTTTTGTTATTCATGTTTCTTTGTCTTTAACTTTTTGTTTATTTCTATTGTTATTTCTCCTCTATTTGCCTCTCTTATTTCTCTTTGTTTCTTGCTATCTTTATTGATATTTATATTTTAGTATATGTTTTCACTCTTTGACTTTCATTTTGTATTTCCTTTTGTTAACAATTCTCTTTTTAGTATGGTAGGGTAGCTCCTTCTCATTTGAAATCAAAAGAAAATTGTATAATACCTTCCTAGATAGAGGAAAACCATTATATTTAGTTCAATTAATAATAAATTGAAAGGAAAAAAGACTATCTCTTAATACTTTCATTTGTTCTTTACATAAAGAAGGTACAAGGATACCTTTCCTTGAATATACATGTGAATCCCTTGAACAAACATCTTCATACCATTCTTTGGATTTTTGTTTTTCTTCATTTCTAGCCTTTCAAGAACTTTGCCAATGTCCTATGATGTGGCCTTTCCAAAATGGTTTTATATGCACTTAGTCACTAGATTTCCACTCAATTTATTTCCAATAACATTTGTTAATATTGTTACGAAGGCATGTAAAATATCATTATCATTATTTCCTTGAAGTGATTGCTATAATGCCCCTACCCTGGTCGGACTTGTAAAACCCGTTTGACCTTGGTTGACTTCCTATGTGGCATTCTTGAATGGTAGGTTAACCATGATGCAAGGTGTAGTTTAGATAATATAAATGATTATGCATACCTATTATTGTGCTCTTGCATCGATTCTTGTGTAAATGCAATTGTTTCCTAACCCTTGTGATAAATCTCAAGCTAACGCCTTCATTGAATATGTATGCTTGTGTGATTGATGGGTGCAGGAGATTTTAGGTACAACACTGCCTAGGGCGAGGCTCATCTCCTTCAGGATTCGCAGGTTTGAGTAAACCTCCTCCATCCTCAGAATTCAGATTTGGGGGTCATAAAACTCTCATCTTGCATTAGCCATGGTTAGGTGAGTGTCGTGTGTGGTTCGTGGGGCTTTCTTTTCATTGGGTTGCGTGTTGTGTGATTTGGTGGACTTCCTCAAGTTGTGTGCCTTGCGCAGGGTAAGTGGAGTTTGTTATCCAAAGTATTTAATCCAATTTAATGTGAGGATGTACGCATTTGTAATTTAGAAATTTAAAATAGGTAGTTTCTTTTATATGAATAATCGTTAATTTAAAGAGATCACTTTAATTATAATTGTAGCAAGCTTAAAGTATTTAACTTGAATTAATGTGTTCATTTATGCATTAGTAGTTGAGAAAATTAGAATAAATAGATTTCTTTCATGAGATTAGTCATTTATTAAAAAGGTCACTTTATTATGTTATAGCGAGTTAATTTAATAGTTAATTTTAATAATAACGAAATTCAATGAGTTATGCGTTTTAGAAAGGAAAGATTTAAAGTCATTGGGAAATAGAAATAAATTAATCATTTTCGCATTTTGGAAGAGAAAGGGTAAATTTTATTATTTAAAAGAAATTATTATTCTTTTTACTTGTAAAGTTGATATAGTATAAAGGATTGATTTTTGGAAATTTAAATTAATTTAAATACCTTGCCCTTGTTAACAGTTCAAAATATAAATGTTGGCTAAAGTAATATGGAGAAATTAAAATTAGAATTAAATAAGAAATAGAGGCATTTTAATTTTAATTAGAAAAGCGAATAAGATGTATTGAATAGTGGAAAGGAATGATTTCCATTCTGATTCTCTTTTATTTAAAAAAAATAAATGCCTAAATTTGAAATTGAAAATTAGGTCAAAAAAAAAAGAGGTTTCTCATTTAACCTAGTTTTTGGGAAATATTTTGGGGTTCTCTTTTTGGGATCTTTTGGAAATGGAGGTGGGGAAATTTTGGAGAAAATGGAGGTTTTTTTTGCTTTGAGTTGTAGGTGGAGCTCTCCTTCAAGTCTTTCTTGGAATGCGTTATGAGGTAGGATTCCAACCTACCCTTTTATTTATTGTTGAATCAAAAACAAATTTGTGTTTGAATGTTCTCCATGAAATGCTGGAAAAATAGAAATGATACTACCCATGAATGTTCTTAAGATTTAGTTTTCAGTTTTGTTGAAAGCTTGGTTGTTCTTGGATTCAAGATTTGTCATGGTTTCTTGGACATTTTGAAAGGAGAAAATCTTCCCCATTCTATTTCTTAAAAATTAAAAAAAAAATATATATATATAAAATAAATGGCTATGGCTGTGACTATGTATGGTTTTTCTTTCAGTATCCTCATTCAAAAAAAAATTTGTCTTAGTTTTAAATTGTGAATCTCCAAAAATATATAAAAAAAAGAAATGTATAAAAAAAAAAAATGAATATAAAAAAACAAGGAAAAAAAAAAACAAATATACTAGGGTTAGGGTTTGGTGGGCGGAGGAGCTGAAGCTCGCCTCGTGCCTCTGCCCCCTCCCCCATTTCCTCCCTACCCCGTGGCTTCGTAGGGATCCTTGCGTCCACTGTGTCCGCAAGGTAAAACCTGCGTCCACTGTGGCCGCAGGGTAAAACCTGCGACCACAGTGTCCGTAGGGAAACCCTACGTCCACGGCGGCCAGCAGGGGGAGTCCCTATGCCTACAACAAGGCAGCGAGGGAGCTGTGGGGTTTTCGTACCTTCCGGGTTGGAAGGTGGGCCCCGCAGTGCCCCCATTTTTATTTTATTTTATTTAAGAAAAAAAATATAATATAATAAATTAAATTAATTAATTTTAATGACAACCCTTTTAAATATAGTTTTTCTTTGTTGATAATTACTTTTTTATTAATATATATATTTTAGGTGAGGATTAATATATATATTAATAAATAATTAATATGAAATTCGTATGTTATTAAACGATATTTTTATATATATATTTTTAAGGAAATTTATATAATATATCGAATAGTAATTAATAACGGGTGTATTGTATAAGATTCTCCATCACTCGAACGGGATGCTGAGATGTTTATGAGACTGCAAAAAGATTATATTCGTGTCAACAGGTATTGATAATTCTTTGGCACATGTGGATATCTTACATCATATCGATTACAAGGTAACATCCCACACTTCAAATATTGATTTGTAGGATTTGCAATCATTAGGAGGGTATTAGCTAGTACCTCGCATTAATCTTCCTATAAGAGCTTACATGAGCTTATTTAAATAAGGCTTACGGAACAAGCTGTAATAAACACTTGTATAAATTGTAGAGATGATTAGACTTATAATACAGATATGGAGTAGTTATCACGGATGAAAGCACTCATATCTCGAGTAGGTAATCACTCTGCACTAGAAATAATGATAATCCTCGGCCCTTAAAATAGTCACAGATCAAGTATTAAGTTCATTTTGCTAGGTCTTGAAGGATAACAGAGAAAATGGATACTATCATCAGACTTAAGAGCTCTAAGAGGCAAATGGCCTTCATAGGAGAAATTACTAAAAAGCGCTTGAAAGAGATCATCTTATTCCCACAAGAGGTAGTGATGCATGCGGTTCTGAAGGTTCTAGGCAAGGACTATATTTACAATGAAGATAGAACAAGGGTGAACAGTGATGTTGCTGCCATGTTTATAGCAGTAGCACTGCAGTTTGACATAAATAAGGATCACATAGAACAACTTTGCAGAAATGACTTTATCCTTTCTATCTTGGTAGATCTTAATAGGGTGTTGCTCAACATTGATGAGGAATTAACAATCCCATGCCCTAAACACTATGATATCTTGATTGAGTATTCCTCTCTTGTCCCTAGATACCCAATTCTGTGTGTGGGTGAAATAGGGAACTTTCAGGCGAGAAGAGAGGAGATTGGAAGAAGCCTGGAATTCCTGCTCTGGCTCATGCAAGTCACCCCTCAAAAGTGAGAAGACTGGTTCAAGACTTACCTGGATAGTGAGGGAATTGACATCAATGCGGAGCCTACTATGCCTTCTAATGATAATTAGGGTCTGGCAGGTTATGTGTCTCCGTGCTAAGATTACTGGTATTTTGAAATTTGGTACTTAAGACTCTTATTCTATATATTGGATAGTGATGGTAATCATAATAGCATAGGATATAAGCCTTTTGTTAAATACGAGACAGATATCTTTGGTTACAGCTACGTTGGTTATATGGTATAAGAGGTTTTTATAGAATGCCATAGTGTTTGACATCTCTTAGTGTTATTGAGTTGCCCTTTCTTTACAGTATGGGGTTCATTCGGGTACTTATAAACATCTGAGGTATGGGTTGCATGTTTTTTGAAGTATCGTGGAGGGAAGAAGAGGATAAGTTCAGGCATAGATATGTATACAGATATATAGAAGGAGCTATATATGATGTGCATTTGGATAGGCTCTTGTGCTCTTTTGTTATTTCGTTCCTTTTATCCATACATATATATATTTATGTGCATCTGTATATATACATGACAATTCTGTCCGATTCAATGATAGACTAACTTGCATATATGTATATCAATATACATACATATGCATATGAATATATTTATGTTTATGTTTTGTCTTCCTTCTATGGTGAATTAGATGTCTGCAGAGTTAGAAGTAATTAAAAATTCTGATGAGACTGACAGAAATTGATCCTTATCATTAGGGTAGGCAGAATTGTAGCCTGGCTAATCTCTTAACTTGAAACCCAAAAGGTTAAGATGGTTTCAAGCTAAGGGATATCCAGGCCATAATCCTCCTACAAAAGATAGAAAAGAAGTTAATATTCATTGAATGATTGATGCATGTTATTATGTATACAATGCTTCTAACAGTCTGGTAGAGTAAGATGCAATAAGGTTTTGCAAATTCAGGATACAGGACAAAAGATAAAGCTCGAAGTATAAGAGGTTTCGCCAAAACTGAAAGGATGGATCCAACCGGGAAAAGATTTGCAAAGAATCTATGTATAGAAAGAAACTAAAATGTCTATAACAAGAAGCCTCCATCCTCAGAAGAGGAATTGTAAAATTTACAGTTGTTTATAATATCTGATCCCATAAGGGATCTGGGCTAGACCGGAGGTTTTCTTATCTCCATTCTTTCCTACTGGTGCCCACATTGAATGGAGATGTAATATTTATTATAATAGAAATAAATTTTGGCTTCGGCCTTTTATCGATCAAAAAATAAATAAAAAAAATAACGGGTGATCTTTAATTAATACAGTATTCAGAAAACACATAGTGATTCTATCTGAGCATTCTGAGAACTTCGAAATAGGAATCGAAAATGTTAAAGTATTTAAAGTTCGTCATGGAAATTTTGAAAACTCAACTGATATGCTAACAAGATCATCAGAAACTTAATAATGTGTCGATTGGAAGTTTGGAAGAAAATGATACCTTCTTTTAGTAAAATAAATAGTTTAGTTATTTCTTCCCCGATGATGTGAAATAGATAATGGAAAAGATGGCAAGTTTATTTTATGTTTTTCGCTTGTGTTAAGTACTGGCAAGGCTTTGCTAGGTTTGTTTTGGACTCTGTCATCTGTTTACTGTGTTGGTCATGGCCGGTTACGTCCCTAGTCCAAGTATCGTCAGTCATTAGAACCTGTAATTGCTTGAAGTGTTTAGTTGGATCCGCTTCAAAAGGGATCATTATGTAAATTCCGACCGAGGTGTCTATTGTATATTGGTTGTGTTTGCCTAAGTGGCAAAGATGTAAAAGACTTATAAATTATGCATTCCTAACAATATTAATACCAAAGGGGTCTTGCAGTTGAGCAGACCCGGAGATGTAGCCCTTTAGGGGTGAACTCCGAGATCATATCCATGTTATGTGATGCCTTGTCTCTTTTATTTCATACTTTAAGTTATCATGTATGGTTGTTTTTCATAAGTGTATAATGGGAATTTAATGAAGCTAAATCAAGTGCATAAAATTATTCATCTTGATAAATGTAGTAATCAGGTTCATAAAACATTGTAAATTATGTTTATGGAAAAGTATTTGGTTTATGTTGAATAAAAGAAGTAATAGTGGAATGAATATCGCTAGGTTACCATTATTGTTTTAGCTTGATATAAGTTGGTAAATCGAATGAATGTGAATGGGTAACAAAGTTAGAATTAATGTTGTAATTTCTAAGTTGAATCTAAAGGATGAACATCATATAGGTATTTACTTTTTATCTTCTTAAATGAGTATCGTCATGTTAATCATACTTCAATATATTGGATGAATTTGTTTAGTTATTTGTGTTTTAATCTTAACAAATAATCCCTACCAAATTAACTTGATAATTGGGTGAACTCAACTATTTATCCATAATTATAACCCTAATAAAAGAATCTCTTTATGTTTGCTAAAATTGAACTGAAAAGGGAAGTATTCATATAGTTGTTTATATATTAATCTTAGTAAAAGTATCTTTTCAAATTAACTTCATTTAACTAAAGAGAGTGACATGCAATAAGATAGTTATATCCTAATCCTAATGGGAGAACGTCACTATGAACTTATATTTTAATCCTGTAATGATGAATATCATCTTGCTAACTATATTTTAATTTAAAGGATGAACTCATGTGTTCCTAATTACATTTTCACCTTAATGAATTTAGTCCATCTATTAGCATTATTAATACTTCAATGAATGAATTCTATGGCTACTTACATTTTATCCTCCATAAAAGAACTACGACTCATTAGATGGTTAAGCTTGAATTCAAATGAAGGGACCTCACTCTATTAATGGAAGTTTAATCCTTAATGAACGAATCTCATCTTATTAACCAAACTTTTAATATTTAAGAAAGATTTCAAATGTGGGTGGTTATCTTAAAACCAAATGAATGAACTTTGATATATTAATCACATTGAACCTTAAGGGAGGCCTCTTAAATAAATTAGGTGTTAATGTGCATTGAGTAAATAACCTCACGATGGCTTCCTAACCACCCAAAGTAAATGAATGCTTCCTAAAATTCTAAGACGTCAATTCATTGAACATACATATGACCATGTCGAATGCAATATCTCGCAATTAAGTTATCCAGCTTATTGGATCAATTGACGTGAGTTGAGTTGGGAGTAAGGTTACGTAATCACATTGGGAAACTCCTTAGGTTCGTTTAGCCTTCTGCCGTGGTATCTAAGTTTTAGATGACTCCTAATTATCTTAATGTTGTAACTTGTTATTAATGCTCTTAATTATTATTTTTTAAAAAAAATATTTACACTCTATTTGAGTGTTTTTAAGTTAAACCCTTAGGGGTTTCCTGGCAGGGCATTACAATTGCATTGATATCGATGAACGAATCACCTTCCAATTTTTAATTTATTTATGTCTATCTATGTTTTTTTTCTTTGTTTATTATTCTTTTATTTTTTGGCTATTTCCTTTGTAATGTCCCCACTTTGATATATAATTTAATAATAAATAATAATAATAAATTTAAGATACAAAAGAATAAAAATAAAAATAAAAATAAAATCTAAAAAAAAATAATTAAATATAAAAATTTGATTAAAGTTAATGAATTGTCAAAAGGCATGAAATGATAAGTTGTGACTCCCCCAAATATGAGGTATAAAAGGGAGAAGAGAACTTATTTGATGGTGGGATAATTTGGGAATCAAAAGTGCAAATCTGATTTAAATAAGAAGTACACATCTAATTGTGAAAGGTTGTGTCCCTTTGAAAGGGCAAAAATAATGAAGAGTTGCACTCATTGAAAGGGTGCCAATGGTGAAAAGGTGTGTCTCTTGCCAAAGGGCATACATGATGAAGAGGTGTGACCTCTCCCTCACATTGACAGATATTAAGAAAGGGAATCAAAGCATCTAGTGAATCACCACCGACCGGATCAAATCAGAACTGTTATTAAGTTACACACAGTAACATCCTTGTTCTTGGTGCTATGTAGGAGGATCTGCTTAATACTTATGCTTAATATATGATGCTTGATAATGTTTTTATGTAGAATTGAATAGTAATATTAATATAAACTACAATATGTATGCCGGTCATACTTAATTTCATATATAGTGGCAGACTAGATCTAACGTATGTTAGATCTCTCTATCTTTACAACCATTAAATAGACTAATAATTAATGTTTATAGGTAACAATAGTATTAATAACATATGTAATAGGTAATTAGCAAATACATAAAGAATTGGTAATATAATTTAATTCATTTATTTATTTGTATATATATTAAAATCAAAATAAGGATAATAGATTTATATTCGCTTGATATACATACATATATACTTGAAATAATATCAATACTAATATTTATATACTTATAAAAAAATGAATTATATGTGTGTTAATCCTATGAGGATCCAGTTAATACTGAGAGGGGGGTGAATTAACACAATTAATAAATTCAAATCAAAATACCATTTACAATAGATCTAAAATAATTTAATACATAAATCTATCCCTTTAGAAGATCTCATACACTTGATACCCACTTATGCAATCTTATTAATCAGAATATACACCAACTAGATATATGATCAACACATACTCATACTGACTTATTATCAGATCATAATACTTCATCTATCAATTCATTAACATTACTGGTAACCATTTATAGATCTCTAATAAACAACAATAAACTTATCATAACCGGTAATCATCAATAATGCATGAAAACATAAACACTATGAAAAGATAATCCACACATGAACACCAATATTTTTGACATGGAAACCCAAATGGGAAAAACCACAGTGGGGATTGGAACCCACAATAATTTGTACTCTTTCAAAGTACACCCTATTAGGAGCTTAGCCCGCTTAGGAGCTTACAATATGCCCAGTTCGGAGCATACCCTATTAGGAGTCACCCAGTTAAGGGATTTGCCTATCACTCCATCTAGGAGCTTAATGATCTATTAGGATCAACCTGGTTAGAGGATTTAAATACTCTTTTGTGAGCTACCCTATTAGGTGACTTAGATGGAAAAGGCCTATTAGGATCTACCTAGTTAAGGGATTTATGTTGTTGTAACTATTAGGGAAAAATAGTGAAAAATGATCTATTACTTTGCACTTTTAGCTTGTTAAATCAAATCTAGTTATGCTTCACAATTTGCAACACTCAAGTAGATCTCTATCTTCTATGGGATGGATTAACTCATTCTTCTAATGCCATCAACACATGAAACATCAGTTGCGTCGCCCTAAATAGCCATAAAAACTAAGTCGACCATACAACCTAATTACATATTGAATTTACAATACAGATCATATTAGATCAATATCCAGATCATTACAACAATTTATAATGCAATATCAACCATTGATTAGTCATAAACCATCACAAAAATGTGATCTATATAGAAGTCAAACACTTAGAACATTCTGCTAAGCACTTTGCACATTCTTGAGAAATTCTACCATGTTCCGCACCAAAACACAATTCAAATTATTCATGCAGGTTGTATCGTGTTATCTCCTTCATGTAGATTCACCACCAATCACCTTCATATCAAAAATCATTACCAGTTGAGTGCATTCATCACCTGTCCTAAAACCCTAGCACAACTCCATCAGAAATTCAAACACATGCCTTCTGATAATCAACATAGGATGTGGTTTCGATCACATAGCACAAATCCATCATAAAAGCTTATGTCTCAAATCAGAAGTCTCTAACCATCACCGATTTACCGATTCCATCAAAATCTTTTCTTTTACCGGTTGAAGTCCTAATTCTCAGTCCTGTCGGTAAACCCTGTCATACTTACAAATTCTAAATCTAGTAGACCAAATTACCTATCCAACAAGTCAGACACCAAAGTTCATTTGTAACCATCATCAAACATTAATTGACATAGGTTGCTATCAATGACAACACAAATAACTGATCATGTCATCATCAATCTTCTACCGATACAATCATCAACTCATATGCATCAGTTATGCCAATCATGCCAACAATCTCCCCCTTTGGCATTGATGGCAACACCAATCAGTTATACAATCAATATACAATCATATATGCCAATCATCTGCATCTTAGCACATTAACTCTTGGTCTCTACATCTGTCGGTCTTCACTATCTTTTCTTCTCCTCAAGCCTAATCATCATATTTATTTTTCTTCTCCATAACTGATTAATTATCGCTCTTTGCATCTGTTGGTCTTCACTGTCTTTTCTTCTCCTCAAGCCTGATCATCAGATTTGTTTTTCTTCTCCCCCTTTGACAACAATGCCAAAGTTAAAAATGCATCACTTGACTTCAATCCTATCAGAACTGTAAATCATATCATACTGCATTAGAGCCGCTCCCCCTACGAAGTAGCTCACATCTTCATCAATCCTCAGTGAAGAATAAACATGAAATCCATAGGATTGATGCAACTCCAGCATCTTAGTTCTTCCGGTGTAGGGGTCTAACCCCTAATTTACTTTCGAGAAACTCAAAAGTAGTCTTTGGCAATGGTTTAGTAAAGATATTAGCTAACTGATCTTTACTCTTCACATACTCCATCTTTACCTTCTTCTCCTGAACTCTTTCCCTTAAGAAATGATACTTCAACTCTATATGTTTGGTTCTTGCATGAAGTACAAGATTCTTGGAAATATTCATTGCACTCGTATTGTCACAATAGATAGTCAATGGTTTAGACATATCTATCTTGAATCCTTCTAGCACATGTCTCATCCATATGGCCTGCGTGCAATTCATGGATGCAACAACATACTCAGCTTCAGCTATAGATTGAGAAACACAAGTTTGTTTCTTGCTTGTCCATGCTACAAGTCTTCCTCCAAGAAGAAAAGCTCCACCGATTATGCTTTTCCTATCATCCACATTTCTTGCCCAATCTGCATCAGTAAAAACATCTAAAGTGAAATTTCCTTTGCAAGGATACCATAATCTATAGTCTAATGTTCCTTTAAGATATTGGAAAATCCTCTTAATAGCCACCATGTGACTTTCTTTGGGCTCTTTTTGGAATCTTGCAACGAACCCAACAACATGAGCAATGTCTAGTCTGCTATGTACATCATAGTGTAGTTTACCAATCATAGACATGTATTCTTTTTCACTAACATCAAGTGAATCATCTTTCTTTGTCAACTTGCAGCCTATTACCATTGGTGTACCTACCGGTTTACAGTCTTCCATGCCAAAATTATTCAATGCCTCTTTAATATACTTTCTTTGACACATAAAAATATCACCATATAGTTGTTGGATTTGTAATCCAATAAAGAACTTTATTTCACCATTTAGAGACATCTCAAATTCATTTTTCATCTCATCAGCAAAGTCCATACTCATATTATCATCTCCACCAAAAATTATGTCATCTACAAATACTTCAACTATTAGCATCTTGTCTCCATCAGTTTTTAGATAAATATTACCATCCTCACTGGTATGCTGGACTCCAATCTTGATCAAATTTGCATGTAATCTCTCATACCATGCTCTTGATGTCTGCTTTAGACCATACAAAGCTTTATACAATTTACATACCATGCCCTTATCATCGGTCAAGGAAAAACCATCTGGTTGTTCAATGTATACTTCCTCTTCAAGAATTCCATTCAAAAAGGCTGAATTGACATCCATTTGGTAGACTTTGAATCCCTTATATGCAGCAAATACCAACAAGATCCTTACTCCTTCCAATCTTGCAACCAATGCAAAAGTTTCACCATAGTCTTCACCTTCTTCCTGTGCATATCCTTTGTAGACTAACCTTGCCTTATTTCTTACCAATTTTTTCCATCTTCATTTAACTTATTCCTCAAGACCCATTTAATTCCAATCACACTATTGCCCTCTGGTCTAAGAATAAGTGACCATGTCTGATTTTTCTCTATTTGATCTAATTCCTCATTCATTGCTTTCACCCAGTCATCATCTTTGAGTGCTTCCTTAACTGTCTTGGGTTCCATTGTAGAGATCAAACAAGAATTTTCTCTAATCTTCCTCTTGGTTTGCACACCTGCATCCTTATCACCAATTATCTGGTCCCGAGAGTGATTTAATCTCACATATCTAGGTATAGTCTATGTCGGTTCTGCATTTTGCTCATCTGATTCACCAGTCGATTCACTACTTTCTTCTTCACTGTCCTCACTTATCAGTTGAGCACCTAATACTGCATTTTTTGGTTGATCATTATTTTGTGCTTTTGATTCAAAGATCACTAGTCTTTCTTCATTATCATCTTTTTCAGGTTCAAACCCTCTTGATCCTTCAGATTTATTTGACAAATCATCCACCTTCACATTAACAAATTCAACTATTTTCTTAGTTCTCTTATTATAGCATTTATATGCTTTTCTTTTAGAAGAATAACCAAGAAATATTCCCTCATCATATTTTGCATCAAACTTTCCAGTGTAGTTATCATTTTTAATAAAACATTGACTTCCAAATATTTAGAAATAACTAACACAAGGAGTTTTACCATACCATAGCTCATAAGGTGTCTTATTGTTGTTTTTCTTTACAAGTATCCAATTTAAAGTGTAGATTGTAGTATATTGCTTCTCTCCAAAACATCTTAGGCATATTACTTTGTAATAACATTGTTCTTGCAACATCAACAATTGTTTTGTTCATCCTTTCTACTACACCATTTTGATGTGGTATCCTTGGAGCAGGCATCTGTCTTTTGATACCCTGTTCATCACAATACTTGACAAACTCATCAGATGCGAATTCTCCTCCTCAATCAGATCTTAAGCATTTCAAGTTTTTACCGGTCTCATTCTCAACTAGAGCTTTAAATGCTTTAAATTTACTAAAGGCTTCATATTTTTCCTTTAGGAATGTAACCCACATCATCTTAGAATAGTCATCGATAAAAAAGCATAAAATATCTATCACCAAAATAGCTTTTTGTTCTCATAGGACCACAAAGATCAGTATGAACCAAATCCAAAATATTTTCAGATGTACACTTATTTCTCTTAAATGAAATAGATGTCATCTTACCAATTTGATAGTCTTTACATATCACATTATCCGGTTTAACAATTTGTGGTAATCCTCTCAAAACACTAGACTTGCTTACCTTCACCAAGTTATCAAAATTCATATGACAACATCTCTTGTGCCACAACCAGCTATCTTCCATCTTTGCAACTAGACAACTATTGATATTATCATTTAAATGAAATAAGTTACCTCTTGTTTGTTTTCCGATAGCAATCAGTTCACCATTTCCTCCAAGAATTCTATAGATTCCACCATTAAACTCAAGCAAATAACCTTTATCATTGAGTTTTCCAACACTTAACAGATTATGTTTCAGACCATCAACCGAAAATACATCATCATTATTATTCTTCCCATTCAAAGAAATAGAACCTTTAACTTTCACCATGCAGGGAGAGTCATTTCCAAATCTAACAACACCTCCATCAAATTCATTAAGCGTTAGGAACTTACTCTTATCTCCGGTCATATGGTGTGAACAACCACTATCTATTATCCATTCATTATTGTTTTCTACATGAGAAACAAGTGACTTCTTATCAAACAATTCCTCCTTTACAGCTACTGTAGACGTATAAGTCTGACTACTTTCCTAAATGAATATATATATATTTTATTGATAATAGGCCAAAGTCAATAAGATGTACATACCCTACCCCCTTTGAGATTTGAACTTGTGACCTCTCTTTCAAGAGTACAAGTTGTCCACCACTAGGCCAACTCAGGTTGTATATATTTAATATTTATTTTAACCCCATTCCCCTTATTAATTAAATTCTATTTAATTAATTTCTTCACATTCATCTATTTTGATTAAATGAATTACTCAATTTATTTAATTAACTTCACCTAAGCCTTTTCTAGCCTTTAATTAAATAAATCACTTTATTTAATTAATTCCCCTTTCTCCCTTTTTAATTAAATTGATCTTGGCAAATAAATAAATCTAATTTATTTATTTAAATCCCCCACTTGTATTTATACAAGTTGCATCTATTTAGTTATAATAAAGTAATTTTATTTTAATTAAAATCCCTTTTCCTCCACTTGCATTTTCCTACATCTCCCACTTGGCTCCTAATCCCCTTCTAGATTCTTCTAATCAATTCCAATTTAGCCTTATTCATCTCCTAATTATTGTCACAATCCAAAGCAAAGAGAAGTCACTTCTCAAAGCCTCCAAAGTCTTCAATAACCATTAAAGGCTTTATGTCCTCAACAAGTTAACCCTCAAAGTCTTCCAAACCATTTAAGGCTCTTGCATAGCCATTAATTGTTAACTCAACCTTCTTGCATGATTAGAGACTTTTTCTCTAACTCAACCCTCATCTAACCCAAGGGTCTCATCAAGCAATCATGGCTTTAACCTTGGTTATCCCTTTAACCCTTGCACAAGAGTTTATCCCTTGGGTAAAAGCTTTATCCAATGGATAACCCTAATCTAACCTTAACCCTTACCTCCTAAGGTAGCCTTCATGTTTTCTCAAGCATTTAATGATTCTTTCATCTTCTCTCAAACAACCTCTTGTTGACAATTGTCATCATTTCATTGGTGAGAGTTGTAAACATGGATTGATTAACTTTCAATCCCGACCCTTGTTAAGATTATCAAATCTCAACCATCCATTGCCCTATTTTTCCTATAAATAGAGCTCTCATTCTCTCATTTTAAAGGATCCAATTCTTTATGCATCAAACTTATAGTCTAATTACTAAGAATTTTAGACTCTCTTTGTTAAATAATCATAATAGCATTTAGAAGCATTCTAATATCATTGAATATCCTTGTTAGACTAGTATATCATTGATAGGATAATTAGCTAATCTTATCATCATATTTTATGCTAGCTTAATCATCATAGATTCAATATCATATATCTTAGGAATGCATTCATACATAATAATCAAACATCACTTGTTCTTGGAGTTGTCATTCCTAAGTCACTTTGCTCAATGATCTGAGAGCAAAGACATTGACTTTAGGGATCCTGTGAGATAGAGAACAATGGGACACCCCTTGGGAAGTTGAGCTATTTCGATATAGTTCCTATAACTTGTACCAAGAGTCTCATTGGTGTGTGGGGCCTTTGAATCATACTTTTACATTTCTGTCCCCCTCATTTCCCGCACACATTTCTGGTGCCCACCGTGGGGCTCACCCCCATACATGATATTGTTTTTGATGCAAGATCAAGATTGCAAGCACACGAGAATGATGTTTTAGCACGTAGGGAACATTCATTAGCGCATTCAAGGCAAACAATAGCACTTTTAGTGTATTGTTTAGTGCATCAAACCCTTCTCCTAATACATTTAAACCTTTTTTTAGCACATAACAGTTTGGGTTCTTTCCTACATGATTGGACAATAGTGTAGCACATTTGGTAACCAATGTAGTACATAGGACACTTTCTATAGTGCATCCATAATTTTTTGTAGCATTTTTGTATAGAAGTTGAGCGCATGACTCTGTCAGAAACCAGAAAAACATAATTTGTAACAAAAGTACAGATTAGGCTTGGATAAGCTCACCTCAAAGTTAAAATTTTTCACAAACTATTTGTCGCAGGTTACTAATCTTTGTTTACAGGTTGAAGGAGTTTACTTAGGTATTTAATTATTTTTTTCTAACTTTTTGGTTAGTTTAAAAATAGTTCACTTCCCTTTGTTGGTTAAAAAGAACTACAAACTCATTTCCTTTTGCTGGTTTTAAAAAACTACAAATTCACTTCCTTTGGTTGGTTAAAAAGAACAACAAACTTGCTTTTCAGTTTTGTAAAGGGTAAAAAGTATCACATTTTCCTTTGGTGCATAAAATGAACTCATTTTCATTTTGCAAAGGATAAAAAGAACCTCACTTTTATTATTTTGTGCAAAATAGAAGAGTTTTAAAGTTCACAATTTTCTTTTTGTTGACCAACATCACGATTTATTTTGTTGACTAGGATTTCACTTTCTTAGATAGAAAACATTTTTCTATAAAGAGTTAAAAAGAACACCATGATTTTTGGAGCAACATCTCCAAATAGAAAGTTAGAAAATCATTGTTTTGAAGGTTAAAAACAACACTTGTTTGCTTTGTCTCGAAAGTGGAAGGTATATTCTCTCCCCTTAACTAGGTGACCAAAAAACCAAACCACTCTTAAAAACTTTCTTTACTTCAATTATTTAAGTCCTTTAGAAGGCCTGCCCTCCCAAGTTTCTCTTAGAGCGCCATTAATGGTCGGTGAGAGGGGAATGACCTAAGTGGGAAATAACTTTATTGCCAAGTGTTCCAACCCACTATAATCAAAACTGGAGGCTGACGAAAGTCCCCTTCAACTATTTTGTTCAATGATTAGCCTTCCCCCAATACCTTTAAGATATGTAAAGCCTTTGTTCTAAAGGCTGGGAAGCCTCCTGAGGGAGTTTATCACTGAAGATCAAATGAAAGCCTGATTAAAAACTTTAGCATTAGAAGCTTTGAGCTAAGTCAGTAACCAAACATTTTCAATATCATAGTACAAGGGTGGGGAAGAATCCGCCGCCAAGATCACTCACCATATATCTCCCAAGATAACTACTCAATTGTGAAGCAATTCACTTTGAGTTAATTTTTGGCAAAAGGTGAAAAAATGGGCACCCCCTAGGGGGTGACAAGGCTATTTGAGCTGACGGAGTATCGAGACTAGTGGGCTATGATATTGTTGATGACCCTTGAAAAAAGAGTCTGCTTGATTTGTCTTATTTGTTATCCAAACCAGTGAAAACATCGGGGATTTGAACACATCCTCACAAAACATACACTACATGTTTAGTATAGACAAAATTGTTATCTCTTCTATGTGTCATGTTTTCAAGTTATTTTTCAGAAAATCATCCCTCAAAATCACAAGTGTTAAATTTCAAAACTACAAAAACAAAGAAATCAGGACAATTAGCGCTTAGGAGCAACATCCTAGCATGTAGAAAACATTCAGTAGCGCATTTCAACTAAAACATAGCACTTTCATTAGTCAACTTAGCGCATCATCAATCTCATACTAGTGAGATTCCTAGTAGTGCTTTCCAGCATCAGTCTAGTGCATTCGAACATCAGTATAGCACATCAGAAGCATCTCATAGCGCTTTTAGCTCAAACAACAACACGTAATGAAGACATAATAGCGCATAACCTATCCAGAATAGTCATTTTCAAACAGTCTAAGATAGCACGCAGTAAAGGAAGCTTAGCACATAGGGAGTATTTTGTAGTGCATCCTAAACATTATTTAGTGCATTCAGTCTCTATCTTAGCGTATGATCAATATTAGTGAAAAACAAAGAGCAAATCCTGCACTTTGGGAAAATTTTAGCGATAGTTCCAAATACCCTTTCAGGTCCTTTAGCGAACTCAATAGAAAAACTTCGAATCCGATCATCAGTGAGAAAATTTTCCAATTCAACAAGGCACTCTTAGAATGTGTTTTTCAAATCATAAACTAGTTTGAGATAAGACTTCATCCAACAAAATTAGGAAGTATCAGAAACAGTGATCAAAGTTTCACCATCTAATAGATTCTATCAAAACAAATACCTAGTTTAATCCTTAAGTTGTCAAATCAAGTTTCCATATCGGGAGACTTTATCCATATCATTTGACACACTTTGTCATGGAGGCAAATCTAACTAAACCTCTACTTGATAAAGTAAACTTGAGTATTCAAATGAAGTATCCAAATCCAACATCAAACGCCAACCTTTGATCATTTGTGTATGACCACTCCTCATATTTTGAGAAGAACAAGTCTTCATCACAAAACTAAGTTGAAGAAGAGATAGCCTAGTTCTAAGGCACTTGCTAAAAGGAATAAATTTCTCTATATCAATCGTCAACTCTTTGCATCGCATCGCACATTCTTGTGTCATATGCGATTGTATCTCGAAGGGAAAACAAATGAGTTTGACAAGGAACCTTTGAGAAGTAGAGCTTACATTCAGAAAGCAACATTCAACCAATGCCTAAATCATGGAGGGAGGATTAACCCCACTTTGTTCCCATAGATTTGTATCACATATAACAAAGCTCGACCTGAGCCACCAACACCACCCAAAACTCCAATAGAAGATGAATAATACATCATGGTAGAAATATGTTAAATGCCCATTGTCACTCGATCCTAGAGAAACAAACAAAGAGAATCATAACCAGAATCGAGTATGGGTCATAGATTATCCAATCCTTTTGATGAGTATGCCAATATGGGTGAAACAAAGATCACCGAATAACTTCTCCAAGAATTTTAAGAAAATGCAGCATTTAAAAAACTCATGGAAAGACTTATCGAAGCAGACAAAGAAAAGTATCTACTCATGCTAACTAGCAAAGGAGTTAATATTCCTGAAGATTTCAATACAGAAAACTTAAGGAATATAGATGAGAGAATTTTAAGAACAAGGTCTAGAAATTATGCCTATCAAGAACAACAAAGAGAAGAAGAGACACATGGTCCTAAAAACACACATGAACAAGAGTAAAACCATACACGCAACCAAGAAAATCTTAATGAAAGAGAAGAAACTCTCCCTCGGAGGACAAATGCACCCATGGTTTCTCTTACACAACAAATACAAATGTTGCAAAGACAAATGTAGGACATGCAACAAGGAACCATAGTACAATACTCCTTGGATGAAATTTATCCTTATCCTTTTGACAAGAGATTGAACATGGTACCTTTTCTCCCAAATTTAGATATACCAAAGTATGACAAATACAATGGTAAAAGTGATCCTCATGATCACGTTCGGGAATTTTGTACCATGAGCCTAGAGTTTGGTCACGATGACACTTACTTAATGAGACTATTTCGAAGAAGTTTTGGGGGGGAAAACAATGGAGTGGTTGTCTAAACTTACACCTCCCATCAGATAATTCAATGAGTTGGTGAACAAATTTATAATGCAATACTCTTACAACATTCAACATGCAATCACCATGCTGGATGTGTGTAACACAAAGCAAAAGAGCAATGAAACCTTCATGGTGTTTTTTCAGTGGTGGAGACACATGGTTTCAAGGTATCCTCAAGATGTGCCTGAAAAGGAAAAGATGGAGATCTTTATCGATAATCTAAATAGTGAGATGAGTTATCAACTCAAACTCCAATGCATACCATCTTTTGCCAAATTGATAGAAAATGAAATCCAAGTAGAGGAAGCCTACATCAAGAAAGGAACATTGAAATTCATTAAGGTGTTAATTCATCAAGCACTAACCCCTTTAACAACCAAAAAAATAACAACACTTTAGATAAATCCAGATTTTGGACAAGGAACAAAAATGTTGTTAATGATGGGGTAGTTGATGCCAACAATGTGAAATCTAAACAACAAATGTTGGCTTTATCAGGTAACCCACCATCCAACAAAAAGAAAAAAAGTGTTAATCAAAGCACTAAAACTTATCCACAAAATACCAACCAAGGAAATTCAACATCGAACACCAAGAACACTAACCAAGGCAACAACACTAACCGAGAAAATAATACAAACCAAAGAGGCAACACAAGCACTTTCCCATATCGACGCATCTACACACCATTAGGACAAATCTTAGAATCAGTGTTCTGAGAACTCTTGGCGAATTAAATCATCACCTTGCTAGCCATGAGCAACTTTGAACCCCAGGTCAAACCACCTTGGTGGAATGACTCACATTTCTATGATTTTCATCGAAACAAAGGACATCACACAAATGATTGCATGAGGCTAAAGAACATTGTTCAGGACATGATCGATAGAGGCGATTTAATAGTTGATGGTCTCAAAACAAATGGTGACCATGACACCTTTAAAAATCCTCTTCCAAATTACAACAAGGGAGGAGCTTCAACATCGAACGATATCAGAGGAGCTCATATAAATCACCTATACAATAACACCATCAATCACATATCAACAGATGACAACCAAGTAAATGTCATAAAAATCAAGGACAAACAAGAGCATGCATTAATCAATGTGACAACCATAGCAGAAAAATACGTCTTGAAAGGGAACACATCAACATCAACAACTATCCCCAAGATTCAATATAACTTGGTTGATCAACTGCAGAGAACTCCCGATCAGATATCCATACTTGAATTGCTTAAACTCTTGCCAAAACACAAAGATATCTTAGAGCAAGAACTTGTCAAAATGAAGGTTCCTAAAGATCTAGACATTGATCAATTCCAAGACATGGTGGCTCATATGACAGGGCCTCATAACCTTACATTTTCTGAACATGATGATGTGTCCTTGAATCATCCTCATAACACTGCTCCATATCGAAGTCTTAGTCTATAAACATTGAGTAAAAAGAGTGTTAATAGATGGAGGAGCTGGTCTCAATATTTGTACTTTAAAACTTATCCATGCATTGGGCTTCTCTAAGCAGTCTATTGATCCAAACAATAAGACCACCACCAAGGCTTATTATGATGAAGAAAAGTCATCCAAAGGAACAGTGATACTACCTATTTAGGTAGGACCAATACAAAAAGATACTATATGCCAAGTCTTGGACATAGACTTGACATACAATATTCTACTGGGTCATCCATGGATACATGAAATGCAAGTAGTACCTTCGACATATCATCAATGTATCAAATTCTCGTACAATGGACAAGAAATTTCCATATCGGGAGATAATAAACCTTTTCAACATTGCAATGCTATGGGGGCAGCTCAAGACATCCTGGTTCCACATAATAGGGAGGCCCAAGCTTCCTTAGCATCTAATCATCATCATGAAAAACTCAAGTCTTTATCCATAGATTTCAAGCAAAAGATGAAAATAAAGGATCAAGGCATGGGGGAGTACTCTTTTGAACCCTTGTGTCTATCAAAATTGTCCACATCACCAAAATCTTATGGACAACCTTTTGCATCAACACATCAAGAAACACAACCCATCACCAAGTTTGATGGTAAATTTATCCAATTGGGCACACTGGCCAATGAATCAGAAGAGAAAGACATCCTTAGTTGGTTGTACAAGGATGAAGAAGACGTCAGAGCTACTACCATAGAGGTGGCCATACCGACACAATAATATGAAAAAGGATTCCGAATCATGCAATAGATGGGATACAATGGCAAAGGACCTATCGACAAGCACCAAGAAGGCATTACAGAACCTCTGTAACTTCCTTCATGATTTGTGAGAGATAAAATAGGATTGGTATATGGATGACATGTACCGCCTCGATAGAAGCAAAATCACCAGCAAAAACCTCAGTGGAGAGCAAAGAAGAAATATAATGAAAATTAATGGCAAGAAGCATTACACAAAGCAACATAAATGACAAGGAAAGAGAAAGAACATCACGAAAAAGAGAAACAACAAGAGGAACTGACCATTCAAAGGGAAGAAGCCTCTTGTAAGAAAGTACATCATGTTCAAGAACCTATTCAAACCGAGGTAGAGCCACCACCCGAAGAAATTACTACTCACTGAAGAGAAACGGTGTATGAACAAATGCAAAGAGTTCAAACAGGCTCCGATTCTGAATAAAAAAAACTACAAGACTGGTATCAATTGTCAGAGATCTTTTCTCACCGTACAACATACTTGTTAGAAGCAGCGAGATACTCTGGGATAGTAATTCTGAAACTGATTCTAATGAATATGAATGGGGTTGTTGTTTAGATGTTACTGAAGATATTGAGGTGGATACCATTCACTCATACACATCCCTTTCTCAGGAGGGACAAGGCTCAAAATATTGACCACTTGAATTTGGACCATGACATATCTACGAGGTTAGTGAGAATGAGAAGCGGCAATACAGACAAGGCTACAACAAAGATAATACCATCAAAGACCTTGACAATATCATAGACCTAATCAGTACCCCAAACAACTATATTGATGCATATATCATGACACTCACTGCAATTGATCTTAACCCACCAAATGACTCCTTACCGCTCGTATACCCTAATCTCATAGATTGGGAAGAACCTGAAAACCATGATATACCAATATTCCTAGATGATGAATCTATTGGGTAGTATCTATGTTCAGTTAACCTAGAAACGTGCTCTACCAGCGAACAAAATAACAATATCTACTATCAGGGGAGTGCCAAGTTTCTCAGTTGCAAAAATGAAAGAAACAAAGGATCTAATGCTGAAAACCATTCAATGGAAGCACTAGATCACAAAAAAGTAAAAATAAAGGATGCATCTGCAGGTGAAAACCTTTTTAAGGCACCTAAAGATGGGAGACTTGACACTCTTCCTAAACATTATCAAGAAAGATCACCCATAGTTATTGAGCCAACTCAATCAATAAACATCGGTACATAAGCAACAGTCAAATCCATACACTTGGTAGAATCACTAACAGAAGAGGAACAACTAGATTTTATCAAATTATTCAAGAAAAAGAAAATCAATTTTGCTTTGTCTTATGCTGATATGCTCGGAATAGATCAGAACCTAATTATGCATCATTTATCCATCGCTCCAGGAGCTAAGCTAGTCAAACAAAAATTAAGAAAGATGAATTTGCATGTGGCATTATTGGTCAAAGCATAACTAAAGAAGTTATTAGATGTCGGATTCATTTGACCTATAGACTATGTTGAATGGATTTCAAACATTGTATCGGTTTCAAAACCTGATGAAAGAATCAAAATATGCATAGATTTTAGGGATGTCAACAAAGCATGTCCAAAGGACGACTTTCCTTTGCCAAGCATCAACATAATTATGGATCTAACAATAGGTCACATGATGTTATCATTAATGGATGGTTTCTCTGGCTATAATCAAATCAAGATAGCTCCAGAGGATCAAGATAAAATTGCATTCAGCTGTCCATGGGGAATGTATTGTTGGAATGTCATGCCTTTCAGCTTGAAAAATGCTAGAGCAACTTATCAAAGAGCCATGACGACAATCTTTCACGATATGATGCATACCTTCATGGAGGACTATGTGGATGATTTACTAGATAAATCATTCACCCGAGTAGAACATCAGGGCATATTAGATAAAATATTTTAAAGATTGGAGCAATTCAAGGTCAAACTAAACCCTAAGAAGTGTGTCTTCGGGGTCACATCAGGCAAATTATTAGGCGACATTATGTTAGAAAAGGACATTTAAGTAGATCCAGCGAAGGTACATGCCATCATAGAGATACCACATCCCAAGAATATTAGCCAACTCATATCATTGCAAGGATGGTTGCAATCCACCAAGCGATTCATAGCCCAACTAGCAGATAAATGTCTACCATTCAATCAGCTGCTTCATAAGAATATACCTTTCAGATGGGAAGACAAGTGTGCAGAATCATTTCACCAACTCAAATAATACCTGATGAATCCACCAGTTCTAGTACCACCAATAGCAGGCAAGCTGCTCATTCTCTACATATCAACAACTGAAGTATCATTGGGGGCATTGCTAGCACAAGAAGATCTAGAAGGAAAGGAACAAGCTATATATTACATCAGAAGAACTATAAACAAAAATGAGCTAAATTATACATTCATTGAGAAGGCTTACTTAGCTGTGGTGTTTGCCTCTCAAAAGGTCTACCACTATATGGTGGCTCACACAATCAAGCTGGCAACAAAAATTGATCCACTAAAGTATTTACTCAACAAAGCAGCTCTTACAGGATGATTGGCTAAATGGGTCATGATTCTAAGTGAGTTTGATATCCAGTACACAAAACGTCGGCCTATCAAAGGATAGGTAATTGCAAATCAACTAGCTGAAGAACCTCTACCAGATCAACAACCACTACAGGTGGAATTTCCAAACATGGATGTCCTCACTATCACACCCAAGCAATGGACCCTGTACTTTGATGGATCCTATACACAACATGGATCATGTGTCAGCATCTTGTTCGTCACTCCAGATGGGCACACAATTCCTAGATCTTATAGACTGGTGTTTCCATGCACCAACAACATCGTTGAATTTGAAGCCCTGGTAATGGGAATCAAAATGGCAGTGGAATGGAGAATCACAAAATTAAGAGTCTATGGAGACTCTCAATTAATTATCAATGAATTGTTTCTAATTTTTCCCAACCTCATGTGCAGTTTCCAATCCTTGAACATCAATATATTCAGAATCAGATAAAGTACTTACAAAAGCTTCAAGGGCTTGCATGTTCTCCTGCTGATCTTTAAGTTCATTCGGTGTCAAGGGAGCAGTAGTAGGAGCCACATATGTTGTTTCAACATGTTTCCATTATTGAGCACCAAGACCTTTGAGATATATCTTCATTTTGTCTTTATAGATCTTATAGTTATCCTTGTTGAATTCTAGACCCTCTTTCTTCATCATCTTATCTTCCTCAAAATATTTTCCTCAAGTGGTTAAGCTTTTCTGCACACAGAGGACCACAACTTTGATACCAATTGTTAATCCTATGAGGATCCGATTAATACTGAGAGGGAGGGTGAATCAATATTAACACAATTTATAAGTTAAAATAAAAATACCATTTAAAACAAATCTGAAATCATTTAATACATGAATCTATCCCTTTAGTAGATCTCATACACTTGATACCCACTTATGCAATCTTATTAATCAGAATATACACCAACTAGATATATGATCAACACATACTCATACTGACTTATTATTAGATTAGAATACTTCATCTATCAATTCATTAACATTACTAGTAACCATTTACAGATCTCTAATAAACAACGGTAAACTTATCACAATCGGTAATAAAAAATAATGCATGAAAACATAAACACTATGAAAATACATTCTACACATGAACACCAAGATTTTTGATGTGGAAACCCAAATGGGAAAAACCACAGTGGGGATTGGAACCCATAATAATATGTACTCTTTCTAAGTATGTCCTGTTAGGAGCTTAGCCTTGTTAGGAGATTACAATACACCCAGTTAGGAGAAAACCCTGTTAGTAGTCACCCGGTTAAGGGATTTGCCTATCACTCCCTCTAGGAGCTTAATGATCTGTTAGGATCAACCTGGTTAGAGGAATTAAACACTCTTTTGTGAGCTGCCCTGTTAGGGGACTTAGATGGCAAAGGCCTGTTAGGACCTACCTGGTTAAGGGAATTATGTTGTTGTAATTGTTAGGGAACAACAGTGAAAAATGATCTGTTACTTTGCACTTTCAACTTGCTAAATTAGATCCAGTTATGCTTCACAGTTTGCAACACTCAGGAAGATCTCTATCTTCTATGGGATAACTTAACTCATTCTCTTAATGCCACCAACACATGAAACATTAGTTGTGTTGCCCTAAATAGCCATAACAACTAAGTTGACCATAAAACCTAATTACATCTTGAATTTACAATATAGATCATATCAAATAAAAATCCAGATCATTACAATAATTTACAATGCAATATCAACCATTGATTATTCATAACCCATCACAAAAATCTGATCTGTACAAAAGTCAAACCCTTAGAACATTTCGCTAAGAACTTTGCACATTCCCGAGAAATTCTACCATCTTCTGTGCCAAAACCAGTGATAACTTTAAGACACCCCCCCTCAAAAAATTGTATAAAATATTGGCAAATATTTAATTTTTTCTAAAAATAATAATAATGTTTATTGGCGAATCTTTCCTTTTTATAAAAAAAAAATATTTTTATTGGCGAATTGGTTTATATCAATTTTTTTTGGTAGAAAATATTGGCGAATCTTGGATAATAATCATTGTATGCATTAGTTACTATTGCATTTCCTTTCATTTAAAAATAATCTTTTATAAAAAAGTAAGGGCATAAAGGTTGAAATCAATAATGAGTTGAAGGGTTAGACTATACTTTATTTGGTTTCTACCATTAACTTAGAATAATATAATAGCCCTCTTTCTATTTTGTGAGATGAAATTTACAAACAATTTGTAATACTCATGGAGCCAAAAATTGCTTTTAGACCATTGGTTTTCATTGAAGTCAACAATTCGAAAGCAATTTCAAACCCCATGAGAATTAAAACTTGTAGGTAAATTTAACCTCATGGAATACAATGAATGTCATTAGATTATAATTTAAATCAATGGTGGAAACAAAATATTGTCAACATAACCCTAAAGTAACTAATAATTATGACATGTTATTGGTGAATTAATTTGGATTTCTACAATAAATTATAAAATGTTGGTGAATCTGATCCAATCATGTATCAAATATTGTGATGAACCTTTAAGTTAAAAGAATTAATAAAATAAAGTCTTTGGCAATTTAAATAACATTAAAATAAAAATTTGTAAGAATGTGGCAATTTGGGTTACCTTAAAAGTTGAAATTATTAGCCAAATTCGATTCCCAAATTTCAAAAAATAGCCAATTGGCGAATATTAGCCACTAAATTTTTCACTAGCCAAAACACAATTCAAATTATTCACGTAGGTTGTGTCATGTATCTCCTTCATGTAGATTCACCACCAATCACCATCATATCAAAAATCATTACCAGTTGAGTGAATTCATCACCGGTCCTAAAACCCTACTAAAACCCTAACACAACTCCATCACAAATTCAAAACATGCCTTCCGGTAATCAACATAGGATGTGGTTCTGGTCACATACACAAATCCATCATAAAAGCTTATGTCTCAAACCACAAGTCTCCAACCATTACTGATTTACCGATTCCATCAAAATCTTTTCTTTTACCGATTGAAGTCTTAATTCTTAGTCCTACCGGTGAACCCTGACAATCTTACAAATTCTAAATCTGGTAGACAAATTACTTATCCAACAAGTCAGACACCAAAGTTCATTTGTAACCATCATCAAACATTAATTGACGTAGGTTGCCATCAATGACCACAAATAACTGATCATGTCATCATCAATCTTCTACTGATACATTCATCAACTCATCTGCATTAGTTATGCCAATTATGCCAACAATGTGTGTGTGTGCATGTGTGTTTCTTCTCTCATAATCAATCAAAGGAGTGAATGGAGGAAGTAAGCTAGGGAATTGTAGCGGTTCTCCCAAGCTAAGTAGGCCACCCCAAGGGATGGAATTGTCATGGTGGGACGTTCTTGCCTCTTGTGGGCCAAGAGGTGAATTGTCATAGTGGGATGTTGTGTGCTCTTGGGCTTAGTTGGGTTGAGTAGTTTACAGGCACCATCGCGAGGCTTTCCTACCAAACTAAACTATGATTGGTTATGGATAGAAAGACATATTTATCATTCTATGTAATATATTTTTTATTAATCCATGCATTTATTTGTCTATTCCTAAGTTTATTGAATGACTAGATGAGGTTACTCTTATATATTGAAAAAATGATAAACTATATTTTGAAATTACTAATTTAGAAAAAAATTCAGATGATCACTAGTTGGGGACATTACATCCCTCTTTCACTCTCCCTCTTTTCAATAATTTTTGTTTTTCTATTTTGGCTTTATTTCTTTTCTTATTTACATTTTGTTTTTTTGTTTTTTTATTTTTGTCTTTTCATTTTTGTCTAGATCTATTTAGTTGTTGTTTTTCTATATTTGTTTTCTAGTTTCTTTCTTTGCACAGTTTATTCTTTTCCATTTTTATATATCATTTTGTATGTTTATCTTTATGCATGTCACCTTTTTCTTCTAACTCTCAAAATTTATAATTTCTTTTTCTCTTTTCTTATTTGAGTCTTTTTATTTGTCTCTTTTCTATTTAATTTTCTCATTCTCTCTTTATCTCTCTTTATTTTTTATTTCATCTATTTTTCTATTTTCGTATTTGTCAACTAGGTGATATCTTTTGTGTGCCATATTATGTAATGTTTTATTAGGATTCAATTATGTAATTTCTAAGTTAAACTTATTGAAGCATACTTAATGAGCATTGGTTCTGTTAGAGTTATCTTTTATTAGCTAATAATTATTTATTTAATTATTAGTTTATTGTACTCTATGCTTAAGCTAAACTTAGGAATCTTATAATTCTTTAGGGTTTTCTTCTTTAGGGTTTTGAGTATCCTCTTATAAGGATTATCTCTTTGTATTTTCATTAACAATTGTAATTATTGAATTGTATTCTTGTTGCACAATCATAATGACTCATCTTTTCTGGATCTCTGATTTCTGGCCTCCATAGCTTTTTGGCTTCTCCCCTTCTATGACACGTTTGCATGTAGGTGATCTTTGGGAGCTATAGAGTTGATTTTTCCTCAACTCCAATACGGTATCAGAGCTCCACATCTGCATGCCCCCATTCTCTTCATGAGAGTTTTTGGGCCTTATTCTTTAGATCTGTGTATTCGGGGGTTTGTGCAATTGCTTTTTAACATTTCTGGGGGTAGCTGATTTTTTGGTACATTTTGGTGCCAAAAGGACCTCACGGTTGGATTTAGGAGGTCATTTCCACAAATTTTGATATAAAATTTGACATATTTTGGTGTCAGGTGTTCGGGAGGCAAAATAAATTTCGCAGTTCGAGATTCTTTTTTTTTGGGTGCAATTTAATGGCTTTCCCAAGCCGACGGGGTCAACACGGACCGTCGGTGGCCTGTTAACCATCAGGGCCATGTTGGTGGTCATTGCTCGATGATCTCACCTAACGATGTGAGGAGTTGTCGTCGTCACTGCCCAGGTTCTGCTGCCACCGCCACTCAGGTCCTACTGCCATTGCCGCCGCCACTCGGGTCCTGTTGCTACTGCCGCCTGGGAGTTTCCACTCCATCGCCCATCTTCTGCTCTGCCTGGCCCCCACCCCATGCAGCTCGGTCACTGCCACCTGCTCTGCCTGGTTGACCTGTCTCGCCTCCCCTGCCCACCCGCTAGATGCCTGCTTGACCGCCGCCCAGCAGCCACCCAGACACCACCTCCCTACCACCAGCATGGGGGGCTTTTTTCTTGAAGGCATGTTTTGGCAGACTATTTTTTTTTTGCCATAACTTGGGAAAACAAAGGCGTTTTTTGACAAATCTTTTATCATCAAAAATCTCAGCTCTATCCAGATCTGGAGGTTTGACTTTTGATTTTTCTTTTTTGATGGCGTGTTTTTCTGTCAAAGCCAGAGTTTCATTTTTGCACTCCGAGAGACAACTTGAACATTTGAACTCAATGTTTTAAAAACTTTATATCATTGGAAAACTTGTTCTGTGTTCTTTCCATTCATATCAGTTTTCTTTCCAGATTTTGCTCCAGATATATTTTATTCAGTTTTTTTCTTTTCAGCACTCTAGTGAATATCTTGGATGTTTCAGGTCCTGGGATCTCTTTCTTTGAGTAGGATGTCTCATCTTTGGCTGTTCTTTCTATTTTGAGTCTTCTGTCTCTTTTGATCATTGTAGCATTTTATTTATGCAAACACACTAAGATAAAGTGTCACCATGCATTGTATACTTGGGATCTTGCACATCTTGTGCCTTATTGTACATGAGCTACTTATAAAGTGCCATGGGGGGTTGATGTTTTCCTTTTGTTTGCCATCTACCTTTGTCACATGAGTGTTCCTTCCATGATATTAACCTCATGATGTGTGTCAAGTGAGTGTTCCTTCCATGACACTATGTACTTTTTATACACCTTCGATGTTCCTAGTTCTTTGTCATGTAGTTCTTGTTGGCCGTTCTTTTTAGTGTACCTGTCCCTATCCCTTTTCAACATTAAGGGGAGGTTTGTCCTATTGTTCTAATGCTTCCTTGGTTCGATTGATCAGCTCTTCAAGCTTTGGTGTGTCATGCCATTTATATCTTCAAGTTTAGTTGTTTACCTTTGTTTTCCATCTGATTCAAGTAGTGTCATTTAAGGGCATTCATGCAGAATACAGTCTTCTCTACCTATTCATGTTCTATTTTAGTGGAGGTTCTTCAGATCAATAGTTACTCTTCGATAGTGTTTGCAACTATTTCACGCTTCAGTGGTGCTCTTCATGGTCTTTCTTTTGTTCCTATCTTCTGGAACACTCTTGTTTGGAGGCTTCTTTGTCCTTCACTTGAGCTTTCATCTCTTCTTGGAGAGGAGTTTTGTTCCCACAGGGTTTTCTCCTTTTTTATCTACTTTACAAAGATTTTATTATACTTGGGTACCTCATCAGGCCTAGTTACCGGGACCCATTGTTTCTTTTCTGCATTTTTTACATGCTTTTTTAGTCCTTAGTTATTTTTTAGCTACTCCCTAAGTTCATCTTAAGGGGGGTGTTAGAGTTATTTTTATTAGCTAATAATTATTTATTTTATTATTAGTGTATTATAATCTATGCTTAAGGTAAACTTAGGAATCTTGTAATTCTTTAGGGTTTTCTCCTTTAGGGTTTTGAGTATCCTCTTATAAGGGTTCTCTCTTTGTATTTTCATTACCAGTTGTAATTATTGAATTGCATTCTTGTTGCACAATCAATATGACTCCTCTTTTCTGGATCTCTGAATTGTGGCCTCCATAGCTTTTTTGCTTCTCTCCTTCTGCAACAGGTTTGCATGCAGGTGATCTTTGGGATCTATAGAGTTGATTTTTCCTCAACTCCAATAGGTTCAATTGAACCCATCTCTTATGGGCATGAGTTGTCCACTTAAAACTCATTGTATGTGAGTGATGATCATAGGGTTGAACCATTAACACTTGTTAAGAAGTCATTGCTCTCAATATGTATATTTTTTCTTCCTCTCATTTTTTTGTTCTCTGCAATTTTGTGCACACATCTCCAAAAATGTGACAATTATAGGATCAAAGGGCACAATTATACTGTCCTTATCACCCTAGGTATAATCTATGAACACTCCAACTCTCTATTTAGATAGAAATATTGTTGAAACAAAGCAAAATAGGGATATACTTGAGTTAGATATTGTGCATATCCTGAAATGAGAGAATTTTATGACAAAGTATTCAATTATCGTGTTATGATCCTATCTTGGTATTCAAGATAAACACTTTTTTTAGCTATCTTCAAAATGGGGATGTTCCCTTTACTTTCTATTGATTATTTCCACATATATTCAATTCCTTGTATTTCATAGGCAATTTACAAACAAAGAGTAAACCTTCATTTTTTGTTGTCGCAGAGAGTCTATATCTCCATTATGTATCTATTTCATAGCATTAAAATATTTCAATAATAACTCTTCACCCTCTACCTCATTTAGGGCATCCATGTTGATATTAGAAATGTAAAAACAAACTAGTTGTTGCACAACATATTTTCCAATTTAAATTTGGTATGTAGTTAGAAAAATGCATTTTGTTTTCTATTTTGTTGAAAATTTTAGCATATTTAATTTTCTAATTTCTCAATTAAATCCTGAGTACATTATTCAATTCTGAGAGTGATTTTTGTTACTATGATTAGCTTTACCATAGAAATAGATTTTCCAGTTTTATTCTAGTCTACAGTTAATTATATTTATGAAGTTAGTGGATTTTGTTATTTTTAAATGATATATCAATGCACTTGAAATTGAATTTGTTAAGATATTTGAACCATATTTTGTGTTGAACTGTGTAGTATCTTGGTAGATAATAAATCCCAAACCCATTTTTTGGTTGTTTATAATAGTTTTATGTCACTAACATTTGCACAAGCAAAAGACTTAACTTAAACACCTAAAGGGTTTCCAACGAAGATTACTCGATTAATCCAATGAACATTAAGGTATGTTAATTCAAATAACAATGAGATTGATTAAACCTACTCATGACATAATGATTACCACATGAACATAGAAATTAAATTCCATAAGAGATTAAACTAGCATGATTGAATATATATGCAACTGCTATACGTTACATTACATCACTAAAGCTACATTTATCATAATCCATATTACTGCATTTAATTAATAACTTCATACATACAATTAAGATGAATATCATCTAAATTGCATTAAACAATTTAACCATAATGTCATTCATACATTCAAAATTAAAAGGAAGTAGATGAACACATACACCATACAACACAAATTGATAATGAAGTTCACCCCTAATGGGCTATGTCTTCGGGTCTGCTTCATGTGCAAGACCATTCTATTAAATAAAAGGTGAAAAATACATAAAGTTTACATCAATTACAATCTGCCATAAGTTGTACATAAACAAATGATACACATGATCACATAGGGTCCAATAGAAACATGAATGATCCGAGAAGAAGAAAGACGATCCATTTAAAACATGGAGTAAATTAACCACAAGAGATAAGTCGATCACCAATGAAACCAATTCCTCACAATCCATCATAAGCATTCCATGGTCCAACATGAATATCAAGTGCTCACAATAAACATAAACATACAACTATGACTCCCACAATAGTGCTCCAAATAAAATCAACACAAGACTGTACACTAGTGAACATAAGGCAAGAGTGTCATCACATATCTTGGTATGGCTACCCTGGTAGGCCTCCATAGGTCCCGACCCCCATCTTGGGCTACCCTAGTAACCTCTCCCAAACCCTCGGCCCCATCCAAGTCTCATGTGGACCCAAACAATCCTTTCGTGAGGACAAGGTTGTTGGTTTTCCATTCCAGGCCTTTCCACTGTATCTTGAGTCTATACAAGCACTCAACCATGAGCGGGGTACAATTAATCTTATTTAATTTTTCATATACCAAACCCCATAATATATTATTAAGTTATCACTTACTTAAGCAAAATTTCAATGGGTCACCCCAATAACCACTTTGGGCACGACCCCCATTTGAAAGCCACTCTCCCTTATGACACTACACAAACCAAAAGACTCCAAGGCATAACAAAAAGCCAATATCACAAAAGGGAGTTCAAAATAGGAAATTGAGTAATTGACTAGATTACCCAACTCCAATATCACAAAAGGGAGTTCAAAATAGGAAATTGAGTAATTCACTAGATTACCCAACTCCAATATCTAGGTTAATCAACTGAAGTTAGTACACAATTTGGTCTCCTCACATGCCAAGACCACAAAGAGGGTAAACAACAAGAAAGGTCAAAGTTCACACATAACCAAACAAACTTACAAAAATAACTTTCATTCAATCAAATACAAACAAAGGCATGAGGATAATGTCCCTTTTTATAAAAACACCTTAATACTCCCTTGGAGTGAAAATTTCATCAATACACACATGCATTGAAGCCAATTATGACAAGATCACTAAAAGGTAATGAGCAATGAAATGCAAGTCAACGTTCAACCATTTGATTTGACAAAAAATACTTCATTTCAAAACATACTCAAACACATATCAGAGTATTTCCCTCTAAGTGAAGTTGAGCCATTAAGTTTTTTGAAAAAAAAATCGACTAGAGAGAGTTTCATAGGCAATATAATTTCTAATTAATCAAAAGAAAGTAACAAAATATGACATATTTGAATCAAAACCATTATTAATGCAATAAATGATACTTTCAACAAGAACCATATTAATTATTCTATGATTATTAATAGGACTTCATTTCCCCCAGTTTACTATGATAATAACAATCAATCTTTCACATCTATTTCACAATTTTGTTTTTATTTTAAACAATTCAAATTGACCAATTTGACTTAATATTATCATGTTTACTAATAATCACCTTATTGGTCAAAAGCTAACTTTGAATTTAAATATATTATTTCCATTCATTATTTAAATTAATAATTACATATTTAATATATATACATATATTGTAGTACCCCTCCTTGTTCAGACTCTTTTGTATGCTTTTAATTGACTTTAGTTGGTTGTTCAATGGAACATTGTTATATTTTGATTCAGATTATATGCGATGTTAGTTCATGCTTTATCTAGATTTACGGTGTATGCTTTCATGCAGTATCTCAGTGCTTATGATTAATGTTATTTTATGGATCATTATCATGGACTGACACTTTTACCTTATATATGTGATGTGTTATTTACATGTTGCATGTTTGCATGTGTATGGGACGCGAGGGGATGATTTTCCTTCACTCACTCCGGTGAGATAGGGAATGTCACGATTCTCCTTCATCGGTGTGCGTCTCATGTCTATATATATATATATTTGTCTATATGCACGTGTGGTTCTTTGGTGCAGGACATTGCAGGTACAAGTACTGGGTAGGTATGAGGTATCGACTCCACCTGGTTTCACAGGTCTAAGCGTGCCTTATATGTTTGATAGGAGTGGAGGAGATAGTTGTTGGACCCTATCTTGACCCATAGTTAGACTTCTATGAGTGTTTGTCAGTCGGTTGTCTTTCCCGTTTGGCTGGTATGCGAGTCATAGTGCTTTGGTTTGGTCATTTGTGAGTCGTCATTTGATCATCCTTTGTTTTGCATGCTTTCATTCGTCTGAATGGTTATTTAATTGAATGGATGATGCTATCTTATGTTGGCATAATTATTTAATTATCATGCTCTTAAATCTATTAATTTAATTAAATTAATAAAGTGATAGATTAAATGGTTAAATGGCTTATTTTATTGTGTGAAGTTGCATTGATATATTTGTGGAAAGAAATAAATAATTACCTAACCATTTGAATGTTAAATGCTTATGTGGAAGAAAGTATTATGGAAAATATAAACTATTCATAAAAAGCTCTTCTTTTTACCTTTCCATTTGACTTTTTCCTTTTATTTGTTGGAAAAGAATTATTTTTGGTAAAGGAGTAAATATGATTGCTTTTTAGTTTTATAATATTTTAATCTGATTGGATGGAAAACTGTTAACCTAGAAAGTTAGGTTGAAATTATTTTTCCATATAATTCTGGAAATTCACGGGAATGGGAGAGCAGAAAACTTGGAAGAGAAATTTGGAAAAACATTCTGAGAGAGGAGCTAGAATTTGAATTGGTTTGCAAGGTCTGGGATTCTTCTTTCATTTTGCTTGCTAGTTGTTCAAGGTTGGATAATCTCTTCTTGTTTTAAATTTAAATTTGAAATTTGAAATTTGCTTCCTGGGTGTTGAAATTATGAAAATCTTCCTATAAATTCTTGTGGAATGATTGGAATGGAAGAAAGAGTGTTTATTGTTGTTGGTTTTGTGAAATTTATATCATATGTTTGCATTTATGAAAGAAATGGATCATTTCTCTATTTGTTGTTTGTCATTTGTTTTGAAAATCAATTTCGGGAATTACCTCTTCTATTTGGAATTGAATGAATTGGATTTAGTTTGTTGTGTGCTTCCTATTGTCTTATTGCCTAGGATTTGGGGTTCTTGTGTGATTTTAGTTCACTATTTACCTTTCTGGAAAATATCCATTGGAATTTTGGACCTTGGCATTGTGTGTGTGTGCCCGTGAAACGATCTGGAAATGAATCATTTTTATGTTTAAACGATTAGTATCTTTTGATTTTAAATACTTAGAGGTATGAATTTTTATTAAATTGGACTTTACCTTACCCCATGGCGGCCTAGTTCCACCACACAGGTCAGTAGTGTCTGCTACCCATAGGTAGTAGTACTACCGATCTACAACACCGCTACAGGTTGGTAGCAGTACTACTGGTCTGTAGCGACTGCTACCGACGGTAGCAATTCTACCGATCGACAGTACCGCTACCGGTTGGTAGTAGTGCTACTGGTCGGTAGTAGCTGCTATCAGTTGGTAGTGACACTACCGATCGGTAGTCCCATTACCAGAGGTAGCAGTACTATCGATAGGTAGTGTCTATTGCCTCGACAACAACACTACTGTGGGTTGGTCTTGGCCACCGCTTGACTTTGTATCCTTACTGGTACAAACCGGTTTATGCTACAACTTAAATTTTATAAAATGAATATTTTTTTTTAAGTGGTTTTTAGTGTTAAATGAAAATGGTGATTTTTCATGTGATTTTTATTATGTATTTTAATAGATTGATCCATGGAAATCAAGGCATGAATTAGAAATTCAAATTGGTTAATTTGGATATATTTTGAAAATGGATTAAAATGCCTATTAGGAATTCAAGTTTTATTCACTTGAATATTTCATGTGAATTTTATCCTTGATGGAATATTGATTTGGAAATTGAATAGATGTGAATGTTGTAAAGGAGTGTTTTATTTAATTTTCAATCAATGAAATTGCAAGTGCTTATGATGCTGATTTTCTCAAAGATTGTCTCACTGCGGACTTAGTGATGTTAGCTTTCCTTGCAAGAGTTATTTTGTGTTATTTCTGGTCTGTGGTTTAGTCATCCTGTGGTGGCATATTTGGTACCTTTGACCAAGTGATATATGATGACTTTGTTGTCTTAACCATGTAGTGACTTTGCCTTATGGTTAACCAAGAGTTTGTATGTCCTTGTTTTGACCACTTTTATTTAGATATTGGTGTTATGGTTGTCTACTTCGCCATAGGGTCCTCGTGGAGTGACCATGTTTATTTTAGTGTCCTTTGAGACAGTGGATTTCGAATGGGGGCTATGCCCAAAGTGGTTGGTAGGATGACCCTTCGAAAGTAAGATAATAAGTGGTAATCTAATTAATTGATTAGGTGGGTAGTTCTCAAACATTAATAAAGATATTGTACCTCGGGCATAGGTGAGTGCTTGTACTGAGACTCATAATGTAGTGAGAAGGTCTGGTATGGCAAACCAACCACCTTGTCTTCACAAAAGGTTGGTAGGGTCTGCATGAGGCTTAGTTGAAACTGGAGGTTCCAGAGAGGTTACTAGGAAAGTGAGTTGGGACCTATGGAGGCTGTACCATGGTATCCATCTTAAGCTATGCAATGACACTCTCTCATTAGGGTCACTTGTGTATTGTGATGTTGAGTCACCTGGATTATTGTGGAGTCATTTTGTGTTGTCATGGAGTCATATTGTTTTGTCGACTATGTCATGCTTATACTTGTTTGAGGGTCCTTAGCTATCTCCTAGCACGGTGGGGTGATTCCATTCTGGGAATTACATGTTCAGGTGGTAGTGCCACTTCCCATCAAATGTTCTTGTTTGTACCTTCATGCGAGGATTGTCTCTGCAGGTGTTCCCTTGGTTTGTGACTCATGCTTATCTCAGGTTTGAAGATTATTATTCTTTGGAGACCTATGTGGTCATTGTATCATGATCCTATGAAACCTTGTATTTGGTTAAGTTGTAACTTTATATGTATTTTGAGAGCCATGTATTGGAGGAGCAATGCAATCCTATGTTTGGGATGTTATTTATTATTTTCCTTTAAGATATGTGTAAATGTTTATTGAAGAGGAAACGTGCTGTATCCTTTCAATCTTTCAGTGGTGTATCTGTTATTGCATATGGTTTCTTTTGTTCATTGAATTAATGATGGATTATTGGATTAATCATATTTCTTGAATTTATCTTTTGGTTAATTCTTCCTTGGTAACCCTTAAATAATTTTGGTGTAAGTCTTCCACTTGTGTTATCGTGCATGTCGTGATTAATGCACTTGATATGTTTTTACTAAAAAAAAATAAATGTTTCAACATTTTTGTGGGTTTTCCTTCGAGGTTCCTGGTGGAGCATTACATTTGGTATTAGAGCCCATGTTTCAACACTGGGTACTCTGGGTTTGTAGTGAGCCCATTCCCCTTGACCTTTTGTGTAGGTCTTGTGGTGTGACTTCCTTGCTTCTTTCCTTGCCTATGATTTGAACCTTTTTCTCTTGTGCAGTGTTAGGTCATGGCTAGGAAAGCCAAGGGAGGTGGCCATGTTGGTGGTCACACCAGAGGCACAGGAGGATGAAGGGGTCGAGATTCTGACCGCCATAGTCCTTCACCACTACCCACTCATGCGAGTGTGGATTGGGATCATTCAGTTCATCAGGAGGGACCACATTTAGGAGAGTAGGTTCTCGAAAGGGAAGAGCTAAGATAGATGTTTCAAGAGGTGCTAGCTAGACTAGGCCTTAGACCTGAGGTGGATCAGCCCATCCATGGTCAGGTAAAGGAGTCGCTTCAACAGATTCTAAAGAGAGAGAGAGAGAGAGAGAGAGATCTCCTAGAAGGAGAGAGGTCCCAGTGGACCAAGACCCAGCTAACATGGGGCACATGAGGGACTTGATGAGGTCCAATCCTCCTTTCTTTGATGGTAAAGGTATTGGTCTCGAGGAAGAGACTTGGCTTATCAGTTTAGATCGGTGTTTTTCCATGTACCCATATGGTAGCAACACCAAGGTGAGATGCATGATCATGCATCTTGAGAGTTTCACACCTATCTAGTGGAGATTAGAGGAGGAGAGGATTGGTGTGAACATTAACATCGCATCTTGGGAGATCTTTCTAGAGACATTTAGGGCACGATTTCTCTCACCCCAGTGGAGGTAGTCGCGAATAGATGATTTCTATACTTTGCGCTAGTTTGGGTTGTCAGTAGACCAGTTTGAGAATAGGTTCTATGAGCTCAAACAGTATGTCAGGATCAACAATGATGAGGCTATGCTTGTTTAGCACTTCTTGAGGGGTCTTAATGACCACATCAGTGGAGAAGTGAGAGATTTTGAGCCTACTTCAGTAGAGGTAGCCATGGCAAAAGCTAGGTTGGTTGAGCAGAACCTTAGCCGTGCTCATGGCGGCCAGTCTGGAGTTCAGATCGGGAGTGATCCTTTCAATGGGTCTGGAGGGAGAGGGAATCAGTCCCAAACTACTGCACCTCTTAGGGGTTCTCAGGCACCCGCTAAGGGTGGTCAACAACAGCAGCAACCACCAAGGCCGACAGTGGGGGATGCAGGTAGATCCCATATAGTATTTGCAGCGGTGGATGACCGCCAAGATGAGCACCAAAATACCATGATTGAGACCACAAGTGTGTTGCGTGGTATTCCTATCTCTATAATTTTTTATTTCGGTGCTTTAGATTCTTTTATTTCTTCATCCATTGTGGAGTAGTGCGGGCTCGTGTTTGCTAAGTAGGTGGATAGGTGGCAAGTAGATTTGGCTACCGGTGTGCGTGTGTTTGTAGATGCCTTTTTTCCCAGTTGTGAGTTGGACCTATGACCCTTTGTCACTTTAGTTGACCTTCGAGTCATTCCTTTGGGGTCTTATGTAGTTGTGTTGGGGATGGATTGGTTATCATCTCACAATGCTCATGTAGACTGTCATCTGAAGACAGTAGAGTGTTTAGATGACCATGGCAGGAGAGTGGGGATCATTGGAGTTCAGCGATGGATATCCTTACGTATGATTTCCGCTATGCAACTTAGGCGGTGCACGCATCAAGGGTGTTAGCTTTTTGCAGTTGCTCTTGAGGAAGAGGATGAGGAAGAGAGTCGAGAAATCTCTCTTCATGGTCACCCTATTCTTTGAGAGTGTGTCGATGTGTTTCCTTTGGATATTCCCGATATGCCTCCGAAGCGAGACATAGACTTTCGCATTGACTTAGTTCCTGGAGAGGAAACTATTTCGAGAGCACCATATTGGATGACTACTCAGGAGTTGAGTGAGTTGAGTGAGTTGAAGTTGTAGGTTGAGGAGTTGTTGGCCAAGGGATTCATTCATCCTAGTGTTTCTCCTTGGGGTGTGCCAGTTATCTTCGCTAAGAAGAAGGATGGTTCTCTTTAGTTATGCATTGATTATCGATAGTTGAACAAGGTAACCATTCGGAATCGATATCCATTGCCTCGGATAGATGATATTTTTGATCAGGTGAAGGGAGCCAAGGTGTTCTCTAAGATTGATTTGAAATCTAGGTATCATCAGTTGTGCATTCATGATGCAGACATTCATAGGATGGCATTTCGTACTCGTTATGGTCACTATGAGTTCACAGTGATGCCATTTGGGTTGACGAATGCAGCCTCAGTTTTCATGAGTCTTATGAATGGGGTTTTTCACACCTACCTTGACCATTTTTTACTTATGTTCTTGGATGACATATTGATTTATTCTAGATCTATGGAAGAGCATGAGGGTCACTTGTGTCGAGTTTTGCAGTGCTTGAGGGAGAATCAACTTTTTGCGAATTTGGCAAAGTATGATTTCTTCTAGTTAGAGGTGACCTATCTCGGTCATATAGTTTTGAGAGAAGGTGTATCCATGGATCCTTCTAAGATCCAAGCCTTTGTTGATTGGCTAGCACCGACCAATGTTTCTGAGGTTCAAAGTTTCATGGGTTTGGCCGGATATTACCATAGCTTTGTTCAGAGATTTTCTTGGATAAGCCATCCGATTAATTCTCTTTAGAAGAAAGGGAAGAAGTTTGTTTGGTCAGAGCAGTGCGAATTGGATTTTTTGTACCTTGAAGGAATTCCTTGTCAGTGCTCAGATTTTGGTAGTTCCTGACCCATCCAAAGATTTCATGGTATGCACGGATGCCTCTTTAGAAGGTATAGGTGCGATGCTTATGCAGGATGGAAATGTGGTTGCCTATGAGTCTCACAAACTCAAGGATCATAAGTTGAACTATCTAGTTCATGACTTGGAGCTGACAACTGTAGTGCATGCATTGGTTAGATGGAGACATTTCCTATTGGGGCATCGATTTGAGCTGCATAGTGATCACTGTAGTTTGTAGTATATTTTCACGCAACTGAACTTGAATGCTCGACAACAAAGATGGATGGAATTCCTCTGCGAGTATGATTTTAAGGTTTGATATAGTCAGAGGAAAGAGAATTTAGTGGTAGATGCTTTGAGCTGTAGGCAGCATGAGGTTGTAGCATTGTCCCTTGGTGTGGACTTGAGTGATATAATTCTTGGAGTTCTTCCTCAAGATACCTGGTATCAAGATGTTAGAGTCGTGGTAGAGTCAGGAAGGCCATTGGAGCATAGATATTCTGGATATACTCTTGATTCAGATGGCCTTATTCGGCATCTTGGATGGATCTATGTACCTCCTTTGGAGGGTCTTCACGTTTTGATCATGATTGAGGCCCATCGTGCACCTTATTCGACACACCTGGGTGTCAAGAAGATGCACGCAGATCTTAGATAGATATATCATTGGGCTGGTATGAAATGTGACATTGATGGTTTTGTATCGAAGTTCTTGGAATGCCAACAAGTGAAGGTGGAGCATCAGCACCCTTCGGGGCTTTTACAGCCGAATTTGATACTGGATTGGAAATGGGATATCATTTCCATGGATTTCATTGTGGGGTTGCCTGTTTCTTCATGTCGTCATGATGCCATCATGGTCATTGTAGATAGATTGACCAAAGATGCTCATTTTTTTTCTATTTGATCTTCTTATACAGTAACAGTGGTGGCACAAGTCTTCTTGGAAGAGGTAGTGAGGATGCTTGGGATCCTAAGGCGGATCATTTCTGATAGAGACCCTGTCTTTACTTCAACCTTGTCGACCTCACTTCAGCATGCTTTGGGAACCCAATTGAAATTCAGTTCAGCTTATCACCTAGAGACCAGTGGTCAGACTGAGCGTGTGAATCAGGTTTTAGAGGACATGCTTCGCATGTATGTTATGGATCAGCAGTCGCGCTAGGATGAATATCTTTTCCTTGTGGAGTTTTCTTATAACAATGGATATCACAGCTCTATAGGCATATCTCCCTTCTAGGCATTGTATGTTGTCCTTACCATAATCCTTTGAGTTGGGATCAGTTAGAGGATAGGGTGTGTTTAGGCCTGTATATGCTTTGTGAGATGGAGCAGCAGGTTGAGAAGATTCGTGGTAATTTGGTTGTTGCTCAGCATAGGCAGAAGAAGTATGATGATGCTCATAGAGTGGATTGTCAGTTTTCAGTTGGCAACCATGTGTTCTTGAGAGTGCATCCACAGAAGAGTCTGATCTGTTATGGAAAGGGTTCTAAGTTGGCACCTCATTTTGTAGGCCCTTTTGAGATCCTTGAGAGGATAGGACCTATTGCCTACTATCTTGCCTTGCCACCGAGTCTATCCTGCATCCATGATATCTTTCATGTTTCTGTTCTTCGACCTTATCACCCTTATGTGACTCATATTCTTGATTGGAATGGTTTATAGGTCGAGGACAGGCAACTTTCTATACAACCCATGTGCATTCTTCAGCAGCAGGGTTCGACCTTCAGGGGTCATACCATCGACCAGGTAAGGGTCCTTTGGGATCCAAGTGATGAGACCTCAGCGACATGGGAACATGTAGCAAAGATGAGAGAGCTTTATTCTTATCTGTTGCAGACTTCCAAGAGTAAGCCTAGGCTTGGGGGGAGGATGTAGTACTCCTCCTCATTCAGACTCTTTTTGTATGTTTTTGATTGACTTCAGTTGGCTATTAAGTGGAACATTATTGTGTTTTGATTCAAATTATATGTGATGTTATTTCATGCTTTATCTGGATGTACAATGTATGGTTTCATGCAGTATCTTAGTGCTTATGATTAATGTTATTTTATGGATCATTATCATGGACTGACACGTTTACCTTATATGTGCGATGCATTATTTATATGTTGCGTGTTTATATGTGTATGGGATGGGAGGGGATGATTTTCCTTCAGTCACTCTACTGAGACAGGGAATGTCATGATTCTCCTTCATTGGTGTGTGTGTCGTGTCTATATATATATATTTTTCTATATGTATCTGTGGTTCTTTGGTGCAGGACATTGCAGGTAGAAGTATCAGGTAAGTATGGGGTATCGACTCCACCTAGTTTCACAGGTCTAAGCTTTCCTTATATGTCCAATGGGAGTGGAGGAGATAGTTTTTGGACCCTATCTTGACCCACAATTACACTTGTGTGAGTGTTTGTCAGTTGGTTGTCTTTCTCATCTGGCTAGTATGCGAGTCATAGTGCTTTGGTTTGGTTATCTGTGAGTCGTCATTTGATCATCCTTTGTTTTGCATGCTTTTGTTCATCTGAATGATTATTTAATTGAATGGATGATGCTATCTTATGTTGGCGTAATTAGTTAATTATCATGCTCTTAAATCAATTGATTTAATTAAATTAATAAAGTGATAGATTAAATGGTTAAATGGCTTATTTTATTGTGTGAAGTTGCATTGATATATTTGTGGAAATAAATAAATAATTGCCTAACCATTTGAATGTTAAATGCTTATGTGGAAGAAAGTATTATGGAAAATAGAAAATATTAATAAAAAGCTCTTCTTTTTACTTTTCTATTTGACTTTTGCCTTTTATTTGTTGGAAAGGAATTATTTTTGGTAAAGGAGTAAATCTAATTGCTTTTTAGTTTTATAATATTTTAATTTGATTGGATGGAAAACTTTTAACCAAGAAAGTTAGGTTGAAATTATTTTTTCATATTATTCTATAAATTCACAGGAATGGGAGAGCAGAAAACTTGGAAGAGAAAGTTGGAAAAACATTCTGAGAGAGGAGCTGGAATTCGAATTGGTTTGCAAGGTCTGGGATTCTTCCTTCATTTTTCTTGCTGGTTGTTCAAGGTTGGATAATCTCTTCTTGTTTTAAATTTAAATTAGAAATTTTCAGTTTGCTTCCTGGGTGTTGAAATTATGCAAATCATCCTGTAGATTCTTGTGGAATGATTGGAATGGAAGAAAGAGTTTTTATTGTTGTTGGTTTTGTGAAATTTATATCATATGTTTGCATTTATGAAAGAAATGGATCATTTCTCTATTTGTTGTTTGTCATTTGTTCTGAAAATCAATTTCAGGAATTACCTCTTCTATTTGGAATAGAATGAATTGGATTTAGTTTGTTGTGTGCTTCCTATTATCTTATTGCCCAAGATTTGGGGTTCTTGTGTGATTTTAGTTCACTATTTACCTTTCTGGAAAATATCCATTGGAATTTTGGACCTTGGCACTGTGTTTGTGTGCCCGTGAAATGATCTGGAAATGAATCATTTTTATGTTTAAATGATTAGTATATTTTGATTTTAAATGCTTAGAGGTATTATTTTTTATTAAATTGGACCTTACCTTACCCCGTGGCGGCCTAGTTCCACCACGTGGGTCGGTAGTGTCTGCTACCTGTAGGTAGCAGTACTACTGGTGGACAACACCACTACTAGTTGGTAGCAGTGCTACCGGTCGATAGCGACTGCTACCAACGGTAGCAGTTCTACTGATCGGTAGTATTGCTACTGGTTGGTAGCAGTGCTACCAGTCGGTAGTGGCTGCTACTGGTTGGTAGCGGCACTACTGGTTGGTCGGCCCGTTACTAGCGACAACGGTACTACCGATAGGTAGTGTATGTTGCCCCGACAACAACACTACTACTGGTTGGCCTTGGCCACTGCTTGACTTTGTACCCTTACAGTACAAATTAGTTTATGCTACAACTTAAATTTTATAAAATGAATATATTTTTTTTAAGTGTTTTTTAGTGTAAAATGAAAATGGTGATTTTTCATGTGATTTTTATTATGTTATTTAATAAATTGATCCATGGAAATCAAGGCATGAATTTGGAAATCAAATTGGTTAATTTGGATATATTCTAAAAATGGATTAAAATGCCTATTAGGAATTCATGTTTTATTCGCTTGAATATTTAATGTAAATTTTATCCTTGATGGAATATTGATTTGGAAATTGAATAGATGTGAATGTTGTAAAGGAGTGTTTTATTTAATTTTCAATCAATGAAATTGCAAGTGCTTATGATGCTGATTTTCTCAAAGAATGTCTAAGTGTGGACTTAGTGATATTAGCTTTCCTTGCAAGAGTTATTTTGTGTTATTTCTGGCCTGTGGTTCAGTCGTCCTGTGGTGGCGTATTTGGTACCTTTGACCAAGTGATATATGTTGACTTCGTTGTCTTAACCATGTAGTGACTTTGCCTTATGGTTAACCAAGAGTCAGTATGTCCTTGTTTTGACCACTTGTATTTGGATAGTGGTGTTATGGTTGTCTTCTTCGCCATAGGGTCCTCATGGAGTGACCATGTTTGTTTTAGTGTCCTTTGAGAGAGTGGCTTTCAAATGGGGGTTGTGCCCAAAGTGGTTGACAGGCTGACCCTTCAAAAGTAAGATAATAAGTGGTAATCTAATTAATTGATTAGGTGGGTAGTTCTCAAACATTAATAAAGATATTTTACCTCGCGCATAGGTGAGTTCTTCTACTGAGGCTCATAATGTAGTGAGAATGCCTGGAATGGAAAACCGACCACCTTATCTTCACAAAAGGCTGGTAGGGTCCACATGAGGCTTAGTTGGAACCGGAGGTTTGAGAGAGGTTACTAGGATAGTAAGCTGGGAACTATGGAGGGTGTACCATGGTATCCATCTTAAGTTATGTAATGACACTCTCTCTTTAGGGTCACTTGTGTATTGTGATGTTGAGTCACCTGGATTATTGTGGAGTCATTTTGTGTTGTCATGGAGTCGTATTGTTTTGTCGACTATGTCATGCTTATACTTGTTTGAGGGTCCTTAGCTATCTCCTAGCACGGTGGGGTGATTCCATTTTGGAAATTACATGGTCAGGTGGTAGTGCTACTTCCCATCAGATGTTCTTGTTTGTACCTTCATGCGAGGATTGGCTTTGCAGGTGTTCCCTTGGTTCGTGACTCATGCTTATCTCAGGTTTGGAGATTATTATTCTTTAGAGACCTATGTGGTCATTGTATCATGATCTTATGAAACCTTGTATTTGGTTAAGTTGTAACTTTATATGTATTTTGAGAGCCATGTATTGGAGGAGCAATGTAATCCTATTTTTGGGATGTTATTTATCAGTTTCCTTTATGATATGTGTAAATGTTTATTGAAGAGGAACCATGTTGTATCCTTTCAATCTTTCAGTGGTGTATTTGCTATTGCATATGGCTTCTTTTGTTCATTGAATTAATGATGTATTATTGGATTAATCATATTTTTGGAATTTATCTTTTGGTTAATTTTTCGTTGGTAACCCTTAAGGAATTCTGGTGTAAGTCTTCCGCTTGTGTTATCATGGATGTCATGATTAATGCACTTGATATGTTTTTACTTAAAAAAAAAAAATTGTTTCACCCTTGTTGTGGGTTTTCCTTCGGGGTTCCTGGTGGTGCATTGAATATATATATATTGTTTAGAAACTTGATAATTTTTTTTATAAGGACTAAATTTCACTTTATCAAAATTATCTTTTTTTTTTAACACAACATATATATATATATATATATATATATATATATATATATATATATATATATATATATATATATATATATATATATATATATATATATATATATATATATATATATATATATATATATATATATATATATATATATTATTTTTAATTAAAAAAAGAAAAAAAACCATAAAATAATAATAATGCATGCTTATAACAACATACCGTAAAAAAAAACATAGTCACACAGTTTCTATCATTTCTCAAAAACCCAGAACCATATTTTCACAAAATTTATACAAAATTTAGAAAACAAAATCATGAAGAAACCCAATAAATTTTGTAGAAAATTAGTTTGTATATTTGGAGATATCGTTAACAGTCTAGAACAACATAATTAAAACTTCTACAAGGGTTTCATTTTTTAAAAATTTTGGCAACATAACAGTTTGCCAAAGAGCAATTGTTTTGAATCCAACAATTACTTTTGGAATAAGTTAATGGAAACAAAACTTGAATTTAAAACCAGATTGAACAAGAATTTGAAAAAAAAATTTGCAAATCAGAAAAGTTTTCCCAGTCAATTCAATTTTTCCCCAATCCGATTTAAAATAGAAACTTATAAATTTTTAATCCCCAATTATGTTTTATCAATTGGATTTTTCTTCTAAGGAAGATATCAAATGAGCAATTTCAAACAAAACAATGATTCAAGCATGAATACACAAAAAATATTATTTTTAATTTTTTTTTTATTAAAACAAAACAACCAATAAAAAAAATCCAACCTGAATTTGCTTTCCTGGATGAAATCTAGGAAGAGCAACCAATTCCCCAACTGTAGAAATTTTCTTCAATAGAACTAAAAACCAAATTTTGAATGCAAAAATTCCTCCTTTCCATTCTCGTGAATGCACGGATTTTATAGAAAAGTTTTCCAAAAATATCTATTTTAGGTTGAATAAAATTTCATCCAATCAAAACTTTTCTCTCAAAAGGACTTTTATATTTATATTTTTTTTCTTTTCAAAATGCATTATTTTCCCAATTTCCTAATATAACTAAATTCCCATTTTCAAAAGTCAATGGGTGAGATATTTTGATTTTCAAAAAAAGTTTATTTTATTTATTTTCAAAATGCATAACACAAATAAATTTCACAATCAGATAATAACAATATATCAAATAATCTAATTTAACAACTTGAGCAATTGATTTATCAATTCATAATACAAAGGGGTCCTTTTTAATTTAATCCATTGATTTAAAAATGCGTACTAAAACACATTAACTAATTAAACATTTCAAAGCATAATAATCAATTTCATGAAACACATAACACACAACTTAAATAAACCACCCAAACACATGACCCACATACCAACATAGGAAGGCTGACATGCGACTAACAATGCTCACTATTGAGCAAGGTTAGGGGTAATGTTTTGGCCTTAAAACTATCTCCTTCATTTTCATCGGGTCAATAGGTACACTCAAACCTATGAAGTCAGGTGGAGTCTGTACCTTGTACCTGCAATTTCCTGTATCACCGAACCACACATGCATATACATATATATACAAACACGGTAAACACACCAGTGAAGAAGAATAGTGATGTTCCATGTCTCATCGAAGTGAGTGGTGAAAAATCATCTCCTCGCACCCCATACAGATTACACACACACATGAAGACAATAACATAATGCAACTCATACATATATAAGAAAATGTGTTAGTCCATGGTCAGCAACACATAAATAAAATTAACATTTCCACATCTATAAGAATACAATGCATAAGAAAAATAACATCTAATCTTCCATAAGGAAATAACACATAATCAATATTCACTGAGTCACACATCAATGCATAATCCTGAATATAACATCACAACATGGTATATCAACCATCCAAGTACGCCACTAAAAAGTCAACCATGGTCAAACTGGATCATAAATAGTCTGGTCAAGGGAGGGGTACTATAGTCATGCTTTTAGGATGAATGTGTAGATACTAGATTTATTTTAATGTTTCAATAGAACTATTTTTATAGTGCTCCTTTTTTGAATATATATGATGTTTATGTAGTTCTTCTCAATGATAAATTAAATCAAATGGATACCTTTAAATATAAGAACATAACAATAAATCACATAAATGTGTGTTTAATTGTGGTGATAAAACTAGTAAAAAGTTCTGCAAACTTTAGAATTATAACTATAATTTTTAATATGATGGTCAAATCTGCTAATATGGGATTTGATCCAGTGTCCATAAAATTGTTTGGGGAATACATAAAGGTACTATAATCAAGATGGAGATGAGATGTTCGAGAATAAATGTAAGGATAGGTAATTAATAAGTAGAGTGAATATATTGAAATATTGTGTATATGGATAAATTATAGGTAAATATATGGGAATGTGTGTAAGTGTAGTGTTGACATGTTATTTGAGATTACTTATTATGACTCTTTGTTTAGTCTTATACCTATTCTTGATTATTTGAGTTATCATAAATAAAATTTTACCTTGTGTCTTTGCCATGCTCCATGCTTTCTATCCCTACAAATTATACTCTACTTTATTATTCTAGCTAAATCTATTATAATATTGATAAAAGGTCTAAAATATCTTGAATAACACTTCTTGTTCTAATTTCATCAAGCTCTCAATATGCATCCATGATAGTTTTGTTATAAAAGCCATTATTAGTTCCTGCCAAGGCAGGATACTATTGCATTCATTCAATTTTTTTTATTAATTAGTTTAACCAATCATATTATAGAATTAAAAATTTTAGACAAAAAATTCATAGTTAATATTTAATTTTTATTTTTAGTACTTTTAAAATATTATTAATTTGTATTTTTATTGGTTACTATATTGTTCCATGTGTTTGTTGGTTATAGTAGGTAGAATTTTTTTAAATTTTTTTTAAAATACTACTTTATACAAATGACATAGAAGAAGCAGGTGTGTGTGTGAAATTAGGGGAACCTACAAGGGCACAAACACTTCAACACACCATTATTTGCATGGGTTAGTTAATTAAAAACAACAAAATAAAATCCATTGCAAGTCGACTTATTGTCTCCTAGAAAGTGCGAGTGTGGATTGCTCTCAGATTGCTAAGCTATCCAGTGACTAGACTACACTCAAACGAAGGATTTTTAAATGCATACAACTAGGCAAATGCAAGATTAATTTTTAAATGCAAGACTGAATGCAAGATTAATTGATTAAGTGAAATGAGATTATCAAGCTAAATGATCAAATCTCTAAATGAACCTAAGCTAGATTATATGCAAGAAATTGAATCTAGATAAGAGAAATGAATCTAAGCTAATGAACTAGAAGTCTAAATGATTCTAAGATTAAATGAAAGCTAAATGAAAACTAAGTTGATTGATGAATTAAATATGCAAATCTTCTTCAAAATTTCCTCAATAAACTGCAACACAATATTAGCATGATAACGATGTAAAATTCTCAGATGCTGATTGAAGAATGAGATCCTGAATTTATAGGAAAATCAAGAGGGAGACCAAAGGTCAGAATTGATCTTTAATGAACAGTCGAGATCGATTTGAAGGAAGCACAATCCAAGTGAAATGATTTGATTGGACAATTTAATTCCATTTTGGAGAGATAAGATTGAGTTCAAATTAGCAACTTGGATTCTTTCCATTTTTCTTGAGTTCAGTTGATTTGTTTCCTTTTTTGAATTTTTGTACTTAGAATTTCCAATTTATTTTTCAAATTAATTCCTCTTTCTTGATTTGTTTCCTTTTCTGAAGATTTATGACAATTTTTATTTATTTATTAAATATGCAAAAGATATTTATTTAAATAAATGAGATATTTGATTTTAAAAAGATTTTCTATTTTGAATTTTGGATTTGATTAATTAATTAAATGAGAATTTAATTAATTGTAATTGCCATGTTGCATTTTTATATCTTAGGAATTAATTAATTAGGCTCTCATGATTGATTTAAATTGATTATTTGATTCAGGACCTTGATGAATTTTATTGAATTTAAGCACATTAGTCGAGATTAGGGGCCCATGGTTTTGGATGACCATTTTTAGGGTATTTTATTTACCCCTCTTTGAATTGATGTGTGAGCAATGCATTGATTCAAAGAACAATTTATGTTTAGGAGATACCAATTTTGAACTTGATTGATCATGAACTAGATGAAGAGTGAGGTATTCAATTTGTTTTGAAGCGATGAAACTGAACAGACTGATTGAAAGTGATATCGATCTTGAACTTGATTGAACTAGGACCGATGAAGAGAAAAGATACCGAACTTGAACTTGATGGATCAAGAAGCGGATCTTACTGATCTAGAACTTGATTGAACTAGACACAATGAGTGAAGATAAAACCAATCTTGAACTTGATGGATCAAGACACAATGAGAAAAGATAAATTGTCTAGCTTGATTTGATGCAATGAAACTGAACACCTAATTAGATTGAGCATGCGATCAAAGATATACTTTAAACCCTTGATTGAGTTTAAACGAATAACTAGCTTGATGAAAAGCGATGAAACTGATTAACATTAAGAGATTGATTCAAATGAAGACAATATCAGCTTGATTTGATGTGATGAAACTGATATGCCCCTAGAGATTGATTTGATTCAAATGATCGAGAAATCTCAACTTGATATGAAGCGATGAAGCTGAGTTGCCCCTAGTGATAAGGTCTTGTTTGATGTTCGGTAAATATTAGTTGCTCAACTTGTAATGAAGATTTTGAAAGAAATTCTCGACTTTGAGGATGTGATCACTGATGATGATGATGATGTCATGAGTATGCCCCCTGGGAGCGAAATCGAAAGATCGATAGGTTGCGTAGTGATTTCAAGCAATTTGATAAAAAGATTAAGCGATTAATTATTTGGGTGCAAAGAGTGATTCAGAGGGCCATTTGAAGATTTAGCATTGATTGATGAGAAATTGAGCGCAAATTGAAGAAAAGAATGAGCATTTGATGAAAGCACTAAGTGGTCACAGTTGTGCGAAATTGACTAGGAAGATGATCTCGGATTTCAACTTCGATCCTGAAAATGGAATCAGGACAGTCAAATTAACCAAGGGTGTAGTTTTCACGCTAATCGAAGCAAGTTGAAAATTAGAGTTTAGACCACTTAGCCGTGAAGAGAAGGTTAATTTAAATTCAAGCTCCAGGTGAAGAAGACCAAAATCATCGTTAGTATCCCAGATTCACCATGCAATGCATGAAACTTAACATGAATGTAGAAGATGCAACTAGGACCTAGTCACTGGATATTGATTCACTTTCTTATCATCATTGAGCATTAAATGTAGGAAATATACATAAGCATCAAGGCACAAAGAGCCAGGATGACTTGAATGTCCTATCCTCTTTGATATAGCAGTCAAACATAAGCACCAAGGCAAAAGGAGGCCAAGATGACCTGAATGCTTCTTGCATGCAAACACAATAGACACTTAAAATAGACAAAGAAATAGTTCCGACCTCACTGAAGCGTACATGTAAATAGAGTCGAGGTATGTGAGGCCATTTCACCTTAATGCGAAGGCTCTTATCATAGACACCTAGTTTATAGGATGTTTTCAGATCATCAAAAGCACATCCACAAGCAGAAAACAAAGAAAGGTATTATGCCCCCAGTCCTTGTACCTCTTAGTCAAGATAGATTTCCTTGAGTTACTTAGAGGGAATAATGAGTGAAAGCCAATATAAAAGACAACACACAAAGAAAATGTCAGCATAGCTCAAGCGGTTTGAGTTGTTGTTTTTAGTTGAACTCTTGTTTTGCATGTTTGATAGGGTGCCAGTGATCAAAACTCTGTATAAGGTAGGAGACAGATGACTGACTCAGAGTGAACGATCTAGACTTGATTGACACAAGGATTTCTTGGTTGAGTTGCTAAGGGTTTTAAGATTGAAGTGCCCTAGGACTATAATGTTGATTGATTACAAGCCATGAGGGTTCTAAGGAAAACCAATGGGGGTCACGAAAGTGACTAAAGATTATGCACAAGCAAAAGCAAAGCGGGAAAGAAGGGAATGAAAGTAGGGAATGCCAAAGTTACGTTGATAGATGGAGCACTTATGAGTACAAGAGGTGCTTGTTTACCAAGTTTTCACCTTCTTGGGAAAGATCATTTTTTTTTTTCAGGATTTTTTTTTTTTTAAGTGATTTTTTTTAGGACTTATGATTTTTATGATTTTTTGGAATGTTTTCCCCTAGTGTCTAGCAAGTTAAAAGGGATTTTGAGCGAGTGAATGAATGAATGGGATATAAATGGATAAGTGAAAGATGGAGGAAGCTTATGCAATTTTCAAGGACTATACCACAATAGGATAACAATTTTAATCCAAGCACATGGACTAGATATAACAATGTAAAGCTAGGATAGGTGTAATAAATGTCGTGTGATCCAAAGGAATGGACATGTCAAGAGGTTTTTTTTGCATTTATATCCTTAATTTTGATCAAGATCAAGGGATAGATTTGGATAGGAGGCAGATATGATAAGAAAGATCAAAAGGGGTAAATGATGGATGGAAGAAAGCAATGGACAAAATAATAGATAGGAGCTGAAGGGCATGGATCAAGTGCAATAGATAGGACACACAAAAGCCTGTAAACATCCTTAACCTTGTCAAGATCAAAGGTGGAAAAAGGGATATGGATGGATATAGAGTGAATGAGGGATAATAGATGGATGCACATGGATGGAACTTGCCCCCAGTGAATAGTGCAAGAGGACAATGAATTATGCATGACGCCCGTTTGCCATGTTTTCATCATGGTACTTGCCCAAGGCACCTATTTACCAAGTTTTCACCAATGGATGAATTTGTTTTTCTTTACTTTTTTTGATTTTTTACTTTTTTTTCTTTTCTTTGCTTTTCATTTTTTTCATTTTTTTTTTCTCATTTTGACTTCTTTCTTTCATTTTTTTTTTGACTTTTTTGAACTATTGGAAGATGATGGATACTTGATAGGAGATATGACTTAGGAATCAAGTTGTTCTTTAGATAATACCCCTAAAAGATGTTCTATAATGATCCATGGCTATTGAAGGTATGCTCAAAGATGTCGATAGGGTGACTGTAAAGGGAGATGAAATGGATGATAAGACGAAAAGGTTATAAGGATTTATGAAAAGGATTGGATAAGAGGGATGGAAGGATAGAACATAGGTGCTAGATAATGGATGGGATGTTGGAATAATTATGCATGGCTGGATGGAAATGCTGGCCAGATCAACATTGGCAGACACTTTGAGGGGTGGTGGATTGGTGCAGGAATATTAGATTTCAGAGTTTGTGATTTTGATGGAAATGTTGATGTGGATTTTAGGATACAAGGAGCCAAAATGGATGAAGGAGGTGAAATATGTTTTAGGATAGTGGATGTGGGAGAAGCTGGGGTAGAAAACTTGAATGCCAATTTTGATTTTTCTTTAGTGTGCAAGTCCTCTACGAGCAACTTGGGAATCCACATGGTTCTTGATTTTTTATTTTTTTGTGATACTTTAGAATGCATTGCCTCAATGTAAGACTTAGGAAGCCATACAAATTTTGACTTTTCTTCTTTCTTTGTGGGCCTTTGTGACCTTTTGGACATTTTTTTTTCTTTTTGGATCAAATTTTTCTTTGTTTTTGCATGTCGATTAGATGAGACATGTTGATCCTTTGATTCATGTGGATTTTTGAATATTGGAATTTTATGCTTGGTATCCAAGTTTCTTGGAGAAAGAAAAGAATGTATGGATGGATAGGAATGATATGAAGGTATTTTGGATGGATGGAAGGTGCTCAAAGATGTGTGCCTTTGTTGATACCACATAAGGGATAGAGGGATATAGGGACCTAAAATAGATGGAAAGGGTGAAGGGGAAGGCATGTATTTGGATTTAACTAGAGAAATATAAGATTTATGAGGGATACCAACATCTTGAGAGTGAGCAATGCAGCCATTATAATCAAGATTTTTTTGTATAGTAGGGGGTTCTAATATACCTTGTTCATGAATGTCTAACCCTTTTCTTTGATAATGCATGCTTTGAAAGATATTTTTAACAAAGAGTTTCTTCTTACTTTTGATGCTAGAGGCAAGTCCATTTTGAGGTGGAGGTGGCTTGCAAGGAATGATAGGATCATGAGAGGGATTTATGGGCATGATGGACTCTTGAGGAAAACATGGAGAATTATGACAAGTGAATAAAGGGATACTTTGATCTTGACATGGAAGATGACCATTGGATAGAGGAGGAAGGGTGTTTGACACTTCATTTTGAATAGGACCATTTGAAAAGGTGGAAGATGCATCATGATCTTGCTTAGGAAGTGGATTAGGAATGGTATTTGGAAGGATGATTTTCTCTTGAGATGGAAGGCAATCATCTTGGAAGAAATGGAAAGGTACAAGGGGGTCATCATGGGATTTTAGGGAGGTAGGATATTTTCAACCATTGGATGGGATTGGAGAGTTTTGGTGTCTTGATCTTGATTTATGATAGGACTTGTTTCTTCATTTTTTATATTATCCTCTCTACATGGAGTCACTTCTAAGGAAGTGGTAGCATTTTTTATATGTATGGGGGATTCTTGGAAGGTATTCATATTTTTGCATGATGGGGAAGCATTCTGCATAGGGCCTTTTGGAGTGGGTATGATTGGAATTGGAGTGCATGATGGCATAGGATCTAAGATATCTAAATCTTATAAAGGATTTGTATGAAAAAAAGGATTAGCTTGGATTTGTACTATGGATAGACCTTGAGGGTCAACATGAGAATTTTCATCATTAGATTAATTGTTTGAGGGATATGATATGGATTGTTGTTCAAAATGATAACTCAATGATGAACCAATAGTACCAAACTGGTACTAAAAAGGGGAGGGGGGGTGAATCAGTACAAACACAAATACAGTCCAAAACCGGTTTGACAACAAATACTCCAAATGACTAGCAAACAAGGATACTGGTTGAAATAGAGTGCAACCGGTAACACCCAGAACAACTCAAATAATCATAAACTGGTCACTCACTAAGCTTTTCTCTTAGCTCAATACTATAGTACCATTACACTCTCATGCATGAATAGGTAAACTAACATCAGATCTTCATAACAGTTAGTTCAATATGTTTTATAGAAATGCATAAAACATAGAACCATCATATGCTCAACAGGTAATAACAAAGCATCACAAGATAGAAGCATTACACATGACACACATATTTTTCACGTGGAAACCCAACTAGGAAAAACCACGGTGGGGATGAATACCCACAAGTTGCTTTTGAACTCTTTAGAAGTCCGCTCTGTTAGGAGCCTTGTCTGGTTAAAGACATTACAATAGGTTCTGCTAGGAACTGATCCTGTTAGGGATCACTCGATTAAGAGATGGCTATAATACCTGGTTAAGGGTTAAACCTGGTTAGGGTTACCTTGTTAGAGGATTTCAAGAACTCAATAGCTAAAGGATCTCTAGAGCTCTATAGCTTCTCAGAACTCATTAACTTCGAGTTACCCTGTTAAGGGATTTGAATCAAGCCGGTTAAAGCTACCTTGTTAAGGGATTTGTATCAAGCCCAGTTAAGGATATCTTGTTAAGGGATTTCACAACTGTTGAAGTGGTTAAAGATCAACAAGAATTACAATGATCTGGTAACAACACTCAATGCTAATGCAGATCCATTTTGGCTCCTCTTCATCTTCTGCACATTCACTTTGTAGGTATCTCTTCTCTCCTTTGGTCTGGAAATAATCACGTATCACTTCCCTTGGATACACACACAAAATTTTTTCCAACAACCTTAGAAAGAAACACAACATCGACCTTATAGAAAATAGACAGGTCGCTAGCAAAAAGCCTAAACCCTAAACCTGTTAGGTTAAGCAATTCAAGCGGTTCAATCCTGACCATTAAATCATACTGCATTAAATGCAACAATCTTGAATCGATCTTAAGACATTCTCCATCATCCATTATCCACCGATTTCATGGTGGCTGATAACCCATCACAAGTTATCACTGTTTGACAAACTTTGCACATTCCCAAGGTAGATAGGAATAGTCTTCTTCATGCAAGATCCTTCATGCGCACAGAGCTTACATGGCAACATGACCTATTCTCCATTATAATGTTAACTCATCACACAAAGATCACCGATTGAGTCACATAGGCTTGAGGTACTCCAACCAGAAATCCTGTAGTGGAAACTACTTGCCAACCGGTAGTCACACAATGCTTCCATGTGCCAGTTCCCATAACTACATGCTGGTTCATCTTGAACAAATATGCCGCTTCACTTTGGCATATATACCGATTCATACATATGCCAGTTCTCTCTTCTCACCTATCACATATATCGGTTCACATCATGTCACATATTGACATCAATGACAACATACAATATCATTATGTCTTCATACCGGTTCACATAATGCCAACAATCTCCCCCTTTGGCATTGATGGCAATATAAAAAGATATCTCTCTGCTTCATATCTTGTCCCCCATTTATTTTTGTAGATATCTTTTCTGCTTCACTCGTTCTCCCCCTTTGACAATAATGCCAAAGTGGAGGCACAAGCATCTCTGTTCCATTATGCTGCTCCCCCTGAGGAGTACCATCCTTCAACACATCAATCAATAATAATAAAAAATTGACTATGCAATACCTGACTGATGTGGAACAAATAGTTTTAGTTCACCTCCTAAAGGGGCAGTACCCCCAATTCACCTCTTAAATGCACAAATATAGTCTTTGGGGAGAGGCTTGGTGAATATGTCTGCTAACTACTCCTTACTGGAAACATGTTCCAATGCAATCTCTTTATTCTGAACCTTTTCCCTCAAGAAATGATACTTAAGCTCAAAATGCTTGGTTCTAGAATGTAAAACTAGATTCTTTGAGATATTGATAGCACTTGTGTTATCATAGAATATACTTACTAGTTCAGATACAGGGATCTTGAAGCCTTTCAGTACATGCTTCATCCAAATTGTCTGAGTGCAGTTCATGAAAGCTGCAACATACTCCGCTTCCGCTATAGACTAAGAGATACAACTTTGCTTTTTACTCATCCATGAGACCAGTCTACCATCGAGAAAGAATGCACCACCAGTTGTTCTTTTCCAGTCATCCACATTACCTACCCAATTAGCATCTGTGAACACTTTCAGATTGAAATCATTGTTGTATGGGTACCACAATCCATAGTCAACTGTTCCCTTGAGATACCTAAGAATCTACTTGATTGCAATCAAGTGGGATTCTCTTAGACTTTTCTAGAACCTTGCAGTAATGCCAACTGCATGTGCAATATCCAGTCTGCCATGCACTACATAATGCAACTTACCAATCATTGATCGGTATTCCTTCTCATCAACCAGTGCAGAATCATCCTCTTTTGTCAATTTGCAACCGGTCACCATGGGTGTATCAACCGGTTTGCTATCTTCCATGCCAAAGGTCTTCAACACCTCTTTGACATATTTGGACTGAGTGATAAAGATTCCATCTTTCATCTGCTAGATTTGCAGTCCAATGAAGAACTTAATCTCCCCTATAAGTGACATCTCAAACTCTTTCTTCATTTCATCAGCAAACTCATGACTCATCTTTTCATCTCCTCCAAAGATAATGTCATCAAAAAAAACCTCACAGATCAGGATCTGATCTCCTTCAGACTTCAAGTAGATATTGCTATCTTCACTTGTTCTCTCAAATCCAATCTTCACAAGATGGGAATGTAGGTGCTCATACCATGCCCTAGGTGCTTGCTTTAGACCATATAAGGATTTATGTAGCCTACACACCATATCATTGTCTTCAGATAGGGAAAACCCATCTGGTTTCTCTATATACACCTCTTCTTCAAGTACACCATTTAGGAATGTAGATTTTACATCCATTTGATATACTTTGAACCTTTTAAAAGCTGCATATGCAAGAAGCATACGAACTCCTTCCAATCTGGCTACAGGAGCAAAGGTTTTTCCATAGTCATCTCCTTCTTCTTGAGCATATCCTTTGCACACCAATCTAGCTTTATTCCTAATCATTGTGCCATCCTCATTTAGCTTGTTTCTGAACACGCATTTGGTGCCAATGACATTTTTAGGCTCCGGTCTGGGTACCAAGGACCATGTACCATTTTTCTCTATCTGATCAAGTTCCTCTTCCATTGCCTTGATCTAGTCTTCATCTTTATGAGCCTATTTGAATGATTTAGGCTCAAATTCAGAGATCATACATGAGTTCTCTATGATCTTTCTTCTTGTAAGGATTCCTACATCCTTATCTCCTATGATCTGCTTAGGATCATGATTCAGCTTGACATACCAAGGAATGGTCTTAATTGGTTCTTCTTTCTTTTCCTCTTCATCCTCATCTTCATCAGTATCAGTATTCACCGGTTCAGGAACACTGTTACTGGTACTTGGTTGACTGACAATTGGTTCTCAGAAGGTTGCAACCAGTTCATTTACAGCTTTCTCACTACCGGTTTTCTCAGTTTTCTTAGAGGATTCATCAACTCTTACATTGATACTTTCCATAATTCTTTAAGTCCTATTGTTGCAGCACTTGAGAGCTTTACTCTTGGTGGAATATCCTAGGAATATTCCCTCATCACATTTAGCTTCAAATTTACCTTGATGTTCACTCCTCTTGATGTAACATTTGCTACCAAATACCCTAAAGTAGCTAACCACAGGTGTCTTACCAGTCCAATACTCATAAGGAGTTTTGTCCTTACCTTTCTTGATGAGTACTTGATTCATAGTGTAGACTGCAGTGCTCACCGCTTCTCTCCAAAAGGTGTGAGCTACCTTTCCTTGAATCAACATGGTTCTAGCTGCTTCAACCATAGTCTAGTTATTCCTCTCTGCTAGGACATTCTGTCATGGAGTCCAGGGGGTAGACAGTTGCCTCTTGATGCCAAATTCTTCACAATACTTGTTGAATTCATCAGAAGTGAATTCCCCTCCTTGATCGATTCTGAGACACTTGATTCTTTTGCCACTTTCCTTCTCCACTAATGCTCTGAAAGCTTTTAATTTCACAAAAGCTTCAGACTAGTCTTTCAAGAATGTGACCCACATCATTCTTGAGTAGTCATCAATGAGAATCATGAAGTACCTATCACCCTGCACACTTCTAGTTTTCATAGGACCACACAAATCAGTATGCACAAGATCAAGCAAGTTGTCAGCAGTGAAAGATTTACCTTTAAAGGTTGAGGAAGACATTTTCCCCAATTGACACTCTCTACACAAGATATTATCTGGTTTGCTTAGCACTAACAACCCTCTAACTGCCTTGATCTTACTAGCCTTCACAATGTTATCAAAGTTTACATGACAGAGTCTCCTATGCCATATCTAGCTATCATCAAGCTTAGCCATAAGACATGTACTTATATTTGCATTCAGATGAAATAGGTTACCTTTTGTCTGCATGCCGGTGGCCACCAATTTACCATCTTTTCCTTTGATTCTGCAAACTCCATTCTTGAATTCCAAAGTGAGGCCACTATCATTTAGCTGGGCAACACTTAGAAGATTGTGTCTGAGACCATCAACCCAGTATACATTGTCAGCACTGCTCTTTCCATTCAGAGAGATGGACCCTCTGCCTTTGACCATGCATGGCGCATCATTGCCAAAGCGAACCACACCACCATCATACTCCTCCAAGGATAGAAACTTGCTCTAGTCACCTATCATATGGTAAGAACATCCAATGTCAATGATCCACTCATTGGAATTATCAAACCGGGAGACAAGAGCCTTCTTGTCTGCCACATCTTCCTTTACAGAAAAAAACACAATGTCTTCATTCTCTTCATCTTCTGATTCCTCATCTGTGACACCTTCATCAACTGCCACAAAACAGTTTCTCTGGTTTCCTCCTTTGAATTTTCTGAACCTTTTTGGTTTGTCCTTGTTATCACCATTAGGACAGTTTATAGAAATATGTCCTATCCGGTTATAAGAAAAGCATTTCAAAGGTAGCTTATCTTTGTATTTACCGGTTCCTTTGGGAAGCTTCCTGGCAAGGAGAGCTTCAAATGCCATCAGAATCTCTTCATCATTCATTTCTCTGCTCTGATTAGGTTCACCACTAGTGCTAGCTTCTTTTCCTTTTCTAGATGGTATAGCAGAGGCTTTGAATGCTGATTCAGTCTTTTGAACACTACCATCAAAATTGTTTAGCTCATAAGCTGTTAGCTTGGCTATGATGGAGTCCAAGGATACCTTAGTCTTATCTATTGATCTTAGCTCTTGAATAGCAGCAACCCTTATTGCATAGACCAGCAACAGGGATCTCAAGACTTTGCTTACCACAGTGGAATCTTCTATTTTACCACTTGCACTCTTGATTTCTCCAACAACCATTTTGATTCGTATTCCATACTGCTGAATGGTCTCACCTTCAACCATCCGCATATCTTCAAACTTCCCTCTCAGGCTTTCTTCCTTAGCCTGTTTTACATGTTCATCACCACCATAGATATTTTCAAGAGCATCCCATACCTCTTTGTGATTTGCCTTGTCCTGAACATCAATAAACTCAATGTCAGATAGACTAGTAATGAGGGCTTCCATGACTTGCCCATTTTCTTGTATCTCTCTCTTTTGGTCATTGGTGAGACTACCGGTAGGGACAACATATACATTCTCAAAATAACTCCAGTGTTGAACACCCATGCTTCTGATGAATATCTTCATCCTATCTTTCCATATACCAAAATTTTTCCTGTTAAACTTTGGACCTTCCCTCTTCATCATTTGATTGAGATCTTTACCTCAAGCGGTTAAGCTTACAACATAGAGGACATAGACACTCTGATACCAATTGATAACTCAATGATGAACCAATAGTACCAAACCGGAAATGAGAGGGGGGGGTGAATCAGTACAAACACAAATACAGTCCAAAACCAGTTTGACAGCAAATACTCCAAATGACAGGCAAACAGGGATATTGGTTGAAACAGAGTGCAACCAGTAACACCCAGAACAACTCAAATAATCATAAACCGGTCACTCACTAAGCTTTCATCTTAGCTCAATACTATAGTACCATTACACTTATGCATGAATAGGTAAACTAACATCAAATATTCATAACATTTAGTTCAATATGTTTTATAGACAGACATAAAACATAGAACCATCATATGCTCACAGGTAATAACAAAGCATCACAAGATAGAAGCATTACACATGACACATATATTTTTCACGTGGAAACCCATCTAGGAAAAATCACGATGGGGATGAATACCCACAAGTTTCTTTTGAACTCTTTAGAAGTCTGCTCTGTTAGGAGCCTTGTTCGATTAAAGACATTACAATAGGTTCTGCTAGGAACCGATCCTGTTAGGGATCACCCGGTTAAGGGTTAAACCTAGTTAGGGTTACCTTGTTAGAGGATTTCAAGAACTCAATAGCTAAAGGATCTCTAGTGCTCTATAGCTTCTTAGAACTCATTAACTTCGAGTTACCCTGTTAAGGGATTTGAATCAAGCCGGTTAAAGCTACCCTGTTAAGGGATTTGTATCAAGCCCAGTTAAGGCTACCCTATTAAGGGATTTCACAACTATTGAAGTGGTTAAAGATCAACAGGAATTACAATGATCTGGTAACAACACTCAATGTTAATGCAGATCTGTTTTGGCTCCTCTTCACCTTCTACACATTCACTTTGCAGGTATCTCTTCTCTCCTTTGGTCTGGCAAGAATCACGTATCACTTCCCTTGGATACACACACACAACTTTTTCCAACAACCTTAGAAAGAAACACAACATCGACCTTATAGGAAACAGACAGGCTGGTAGCAAAAACCCTAAACCCTAAACCTGTTAGGTTAAGCAATTCAAGCGGTTCAATCCTAACCATTGAATCATATTGCATTAAATGCAACAATCTTGAATCAATCTCAAGACATTCTCCATCATCCATTATCCACCAATTTCATGGCGGTTGATAACCCATCACACGTTATCACCGTTTGACAAACTTTGCACATTCCCGAGGTAGATAGGAATAGTCTTCTTCATGCAAGATCCTTCACGCACACAAAGCTTACTTGGCAACATGACCTATTCTCCGTTATACTGTTAACTCATCACACAAAGATCACTGATTGAGTCACACAGGCTTGAGGTACTTCAACCGGAAATCCTGAAGTGGAAACTACCTACCAACTGGTAGTCACACAATGCTTCCATGTGCCAGTTCCCATAAGTACATGCCGGTTCATCTTGAAAAAATATGCCACTTCACTTTGGCATATATACCGGTTCATACATATATCGGTTCTCTCTTCTCACCTATCACATATGCCAGTTCACATCATGTCACATATTGACATCAATGACAACATACAATATCATTATGTCTTCATACTAGTTCACATAATGCCAACACAAAAGACTTAGGAGATGGAGGCATCATGGAAGAGATGGAGGCTACATGTGGGTCATTGCTAGACATAGGTTCATAATATTCATAATTTTGATCATGAATTGTAATGCCATCTAGTTTCTCCTTAGGTGATTTATTAGGATCTTCAATTTCAATAACACCATTATCAAGGAGGTTTTTAATTTTATGTTTTAATTCCATGCACATTAAAGTCTTATGTCTATTATGTCTATGCTATGCACAATAATTACTCAAAAATTCACATCCCCATGTGGTCTTGTTAGGCAATATGATAAGATTATTCTCAAGAAGCTCTTTCAAAGCTAACTCAATAGATTGTCCCAAAGGTGTAAATTGTCTATTTGAGGGATATTTGGAGGAAATGTCTTTTTGTCTTGGTGAATGTGTCTTGTGATCTTGTTCAAGATTTGGCTTTTGATTTTCAATCACTTGTTACAAATCATATAGTCATTTTAGCATTCTTTGAAGTTTGTTGTTCTTGATGTCTTGAATTTGTCTCTGAATAGGTGCCATTAATTCATTTTGTTGGATTTGAATGTCATATATTGTTCTCTTGAGATCTTGAATTTGAGCCAAGGTAGCCATGGGTATATATGATAGTTCTGATCATTGACCTAGGACAATGTATGAGACTCTAGATGGAATGAAAACCCTTAAAAAAAAGTAGACTCAACTATATGATATGAGTGAGATTAGGATGTAACTAAGGATCAATGCAAAAATGCAATCTATGTGATATGATTACTAAATGATTGATGCAAAAATGCGATCTATGGGTAGCTAAACCATAAATAGGATATGAAGATAAATGATGTTTGATGCAAGGACTAAGGATACTCTATGTCTGAAAGTATTTCCAATGTGAGGTTTGACTTGTGCTATGATGGATAGACACAAAGATAAGTGATCGAAGAGAGGGCATGCCAGGATAGGAGATGATGAACTCCAAGCGAAATACCAACTCAAAGCCATTGATTAGTTCGGTAACTCAAGGAAGATGTACCTCAAGTGATAAGGGTTATTGATGATCAAAATTTGATGTCAGACCTAAGACGAGAAATCCTAAGTGCAAGCAATGTTTTTGGGTTTTTTTTATTTTTTTAATTTTTTTAATTTTTGGTATGCAAATTATTATTAAATGCTAGAACCAATGATGAAATGACCTAAGGCACTTATGCAAGGTTCAAGGTTATGTCCTAAAGGAATGATGGAAGGCTATGAAAAGATAATGGGTATGATCTAAGGGAATTATGCAAGGGTATAACCTAATGGTGCTATGCAAAGGTTTGATCTAAGGGTGGTATGCAAGGAATAGGTATAAATAAATGAGATATGCAAGGATGAAAGGTGCAACTAGGTGAAGACTACGCAGGGACCTAAAAGGTATGGTAAGCTAGAATGATGTGACTATATGAGGACCTACAAGATCAGAACTTGAAAAATGACATCTCAAGATATTTGAAATGATTGTTTTGAGAACATAGGTTCAATGTTTCAAGGACAATGTTGTTTTGCAATGTTTTTGGTTTACAACATGGATGGATACTTGAAAGTTTAGACCAAGGTTTTTTTGTAAAGTGTTTCAATTTCAAGTGTGATGTTGATTGTAAAAATTTCTTATTTGTTTTGCACACACTTAGAAAACACGTTAGATAAAATGTTTATTTGATTTTGAAATAAAAAACATATTCAAGCACAATCCTAAGGTTGGCCAGGACAATAGTTGTTGGATCTCACTTGGGGGGCTACCCTAAAATACACAATTAAGAGCATATACTTAGATGCTTGACCCAACTAGCTCCACCCTCGACACTCACTTCTCTGGGGAAGCCAAGCACTAGTCCCCACAAAAACTCCCTATGGCAAACTTTGTATCTCTACTAAGATCCATAAGAATGTGAGCCGCTTCAGAGGTCTGACCTCCTCCATCAACAACTAGAAGGTTATTGGCTTCTAACACAAAAGGTGTCTAGTAAGGGCATCTGTTCGAGTGGTCATACATGCAGTGGTGTACGCTAAGTTAAGGAAGGCTCCCAGCATATAGAGGTTGTACTCTATAGGGTTTATGGGGAGACATGCCGTCGGTATGAACTAATCAGCACTCGTTGCTTGCAACTTTCATCACAAACACGTTTTATTATAATGGCCCAGAAGAGCTTGTCTTTAGAATATTGCCACTTGGGTTGTTCCCTCTCACTGAGCCTTAAGGAATTCTCGGGAGATAGGCCCTCTAAAGGTATCAACAGATCTCAAGCTCTAATAGAACAAAAATCTCAAGGTCTGGATTTCTAATTGTCTGAATGGACAAGAGCATACTCTCCTACTCTAGATCTTTCCCAAAAACACATAAAACAAAATTCTTTCCCTTATAGAAATTGAAGTGTTCCTAAAAAGATTAATAAGATAGAATGTTTGTTTGTATCTCTCGAGGCAACCTGCAAAACAAAGATATTAGTAGTTGGAGTTTATAATCTTTGGCAAGTGTATGTTTAATGGTTGAATTCTTTGCAAAGTGAACCTGCAAACATTAAAAGCCCAAAATTAGTTTCCAAAATAACATAAAAAATCATCAAAAGGAAATTCTAGCATGCAAACTATAAATTAAGCTAATCTAACAAGAATTTCCATTCTTTATGACTATCCTAGTTATGATAGTTTTGATCGTACTACAGTCTGTCATTCATAACCTTCAAACCAGACAAAATGAGGTAAATCTCTTAGGTGAAAATGTATAAAACTTGGTTTGAAACAACATATCCAAAAAAAATTTAGATCCACTGGTTCAATAAAAGCTATGCCCTCAGCATAGAGACCATGTTTGATTGTCACAGAAGAACAATCAAAATGATAGTACTGCACTGTGTCATTCATAACTTTCAAACCAGACAAAATTAGGTAAATCTCTCCAGTGAAAATATAGAAAACTTGGTTTGAAAAAATATATCCAAAATTTGTTTAGATCAAACAGTTCAATATAAAGTTATGTTCTCCGAACAAAGACCATTTTTGACTATCACAGAAGAACAAGTAAAATGATAGTACTGCCCTCTGTCATTTATAACTTTCAAACCAGGAAAAATTAGGAAAATCGCTACAGTGAAAATACAGACAACGTGGTTTGAAACAACATATCCAAAATTTGTTTAGATCCAAGAGTTAAATAAAAAGTTATTCCCTCCAAATAGAGACCATTTTTTACTATCACAGAAAAACAAGCAAAAAGAAAGATCTTTATTTGCAAATTTAACACATATTTATTAGTTATAAAAACCAAACATCAAATCTATTCAAGAAACATTAGAAATCTTGTAGTCGTAGGTTCGAGCCCCACGGTGGGTGCCATAAATGTGTGTGTGAAATTTGGGGAACCTACAAGGGCACATACATTTCAATAAATCATTATTTGCATGGGTTAGTTAATCAAAAACAACAAAATGAAATCCATTGCAAGTTGGCTTATTGCCTCGTAGAAAGTGCGAGTGTGGATTGCTCTCAGATTGATAACTATCTAGTGACTAGACTGCACTCAAATAGAAGATTTTTAACTGCATGCAACTAGGTGAATGCAAGATTAATTGATTATGTGAAATGAGATTATCAAGCTAAATAGTCTAAGCTCTAAATGAAGCTAGGCTAGATTATATGCAAGAAATTGAATCTAGATAAGAGAAATGAATCTAAGCTAATGAACTAGAAGTCTAAATGATTCTAAGAATAAAATGAAAGCTAAATGAAAACTAAGTTGATTGATAAATTAAATATGCAAAGCTTCTTCAAAATTTCCTCGATAAATTGCAACACATTATTAACATAATAATGATGTAAAATTTTTAGATGTTGATAGAAGAATGAGAGCCTAAATTTATAGGAAAATCAAGAGGGAGACCAAAGGTTAGGATTGATCTTTAATGAATGGTCGACATCGATTCGAAGGAAGCACATTCTAGGTGAAATGATTCTTTTGGACAATTTAATTCCATTTTGGAGAGATAAAATTGAGTTCAAATTAGCAACTCAGATTCCTTCCATTTTTCTTAAGTTCAATCGATTTGTTTCCTTTTTTGAATTTTTATGCTCATAATTTCCAATTTATTTTTCAAATTAATTCCTCTTTCTTGATTCGTTTCCTTTTTATGAAGATTTATGGAACTTTTTATTTATTTATTAAATATGTAAAAGATATTTAATTAAATAAATGAGATATTTGATTTTAAAAAGATTTTCTATTTTGAATTTTGGATTTGATCAATTAATTAAATGAGAATTTAATTAATTGTAATTGCCATGTTGCATTTTTATATCTTAGGAATTAATTAATCAGGTTCTCATGATTGATTTAAATTGATTATTTGATGCAGGACCTTGATGAATTTTATTGAATTTAAGCACATTAGTTGAGATTAGGGGCCCATGGTTTTGGATGACCATTTTTAGGGTATTACAGCAAGTACATTTATAATAATTTTGTTGCAGTTGTTGCAAGTGGTCATAGACATCGAGCATACAAACTAGGAACAACTTCTCTTGCTTTTACCGTCAGCAGCCATTGTTTTCACTAAAGTTGTTAATGATCAACTGGCATTTTTTCATTGAAGTAGTTAATGAGTATAAACTACAAGTATGGAGGCTCCAATTCAACTCTTTACATATTCATTTGAATTATCATCACAAATAGTTAAACTTCATGATATTTAATTTATTTATTTAAGGGTTTCATTTTTATTGTTTAGAATAATTTGTTAATTGTTGGAAGGAGTGATAATATTCAAAGCAAGATATGTTTATTGGAGGGATTATATTATGTTAGTGGAAACATTTAATAAAATATAATATAAAATCAGCCCACACGAGTAGGTGAGTTGGCTTGGGCGGTGGGTTTTCTCCCCATTAGTATCATGTTCGACTCCCTCTTGGATTTAAGAGGGAGGACTAGTTGTGGGCTCTAACTTCTCCCCCTAGGGGAATAGTCTAGTCTCAGATCACCCCTTCCTGACCCCAACTTGGCAATAAAGTAAGCCCAAGGTAACGTAGGTTGGGTCACTGGGCTGGGTCAGGGGGATACCCCTAGCGTACCCCCCCCCCCCCAATATATATATATAAAATAAATTTGCATTAAATTTATTTTATAAGAGTTAAAATCTAATAAAAGTAAAAAAATATTCGTGAATTTTATTTGTGTTCATAAAATAATGATGAACTTTTATAATCATAGAGGTAACAATTTTCACATTTATATATTAATAATTAATAATAATTAGATCATTTTTATAAATACAAAAGTATCACTTTTAATTTAATTATATAATAATGTTTTGTATAAATAATTGAATCATATTTTATAATTAGGAGAGGGTTGATATAGGGCTAATGGCAGAGGGTGGCAGAGGTGTAGGCAAGTTTGTAGGAAAAAAATTGGATGGTGGTATCCCAAAAGCAAAAATACCTAAGAAGGATGCTTTCTCTATTGATCTTTTTGAAGAAATTAAGGAGGACATCAAGTTGTGGGAATACTTGGCGTTCATTTGCAGAATCATTGGCCCCAGATTCAATAGGAAAATGGTTAGGGCTTGGGTGGAGAAAAATTGGTGCACCAATGTCATCATGAAATTCATACCAAAAGGGTTTTTCATTGTGACCTTCACATAGGCCTCAGACAAGGAGAAGGTGATGTTTTATGATGTCTATAATATCAACAACCATCCTATCTATATGCAGCCATGGTTCCCAAATTTTGATCCTGTGCCCCTGGCTCTATATAATAGGCTGATTTGGATTAGATTATATAATTTACCTATTGAATATTGGGTAAAGGCTAGTCTGAAGAAAATAGGGAGATCACTTGACACTCTTTTGCGAATAGATGAGGATGAGAAGGATTCCTATCTCTACACTAGGATTCAAATTGTGGCGGTCAGCAAGGTTCCCTTGAAGATTTTCTTTTTTTCTGAAGGCAAAACATGGTATCAATAGGTGGAAGTTGAGGAGATCAAGAAGTTTTGTTTCCGATGTGGTAATAGAAATCATATGGATAAGGATAGTTTCTTTAAGAGGGGTCCGACCAGAAGGTCGATTCTGAAGGAGAAACCAAGTAATATGGTTTCGGTAGTTAGGCCTTTGAAGATAGTGGCTAATTGTGATGAAGGAAAATAATGTTCAAAAAAGGTGGCACCTGGTGCTGAGTTAAATGCTAAGAAAAAACCAACTTCCTCTCAAGATGGTGCTCATGCTTCAAAGGGTGAAGATAAGGAGAAGGGTGGTTAAACTTATAATTGTCCATTTCTCTCCATGGGAGTTTCAAGATACGAAGATCGATTATGAGAAAGACACAGAAGTTGACCTAGGAGATGAAGAAGAGTTGAATATTATTGAAACAAGATGCCTTATCTAATTGACAAATGTGTTGTTGTGCAAATCAAAGATGGGTAGGTGGAGGAGAAGTAATAAACAAAAGAGAGAAGATAAGGCTAAGGAGAAAGGCATCATAAGTGTGTGATTTTTTGAAGAGGTCCAAGGGAGGAAATCCTCCCTTAGGGATCAATGAAGTTTTTAACATAGAATGTCAAGGGTTTGTCGACCCTTGACAAGAGATGATTGGTTAAACATACATTAGAAAATCATTCTAATGATATGGTTCTTCTATAGGAAACCAAGATCAATGATGGAAAAGCTCTCTTTTTTGAAATACTGTCAAAAGTGGGAAGGGGTGTTTCAAGAGGCTAGAGGCTCTTTAGGTGGTCTTGGTGTTTTGTGGAATCCATTAATGGTTAAGGTTAAATTGATTGATTCGAAAGAGCACTGGATGATGTGTGGCATTTCTTTCCCAGTTCAGAATGTGGATATGATGATTATTAATGTTTATGGTCCTATAAAAACATAGGAGAAGGCCAACCTGTGGAAAGAACTATCTAATATTCAGAGGCTTTTCGATAAGGGGAAGTTTATTGTGGTAGGTGATTTCAATGCTATTATAGATCTCAATGAGAAGAGAAGTGGTATATCTAGGATCAATAGAGTAATGGAGGATTTCCAAAATTTCATAGTGGACAATGATTTGATTCATATTGTTCCCAAGAACAAAATGGTTTACTTGGACCAATCATAGTAAGAATTTCACAAATATTTCAAAGAGATTGGATAGATTCCTTATTGGATCCTATTGGTTGGAAGGAAATCAAACTTTGTCTTCTTCTATTTTGCTAGTCTCGGTCTCTGATCATTATCCTGTGCAACTTGAGGTGGATTTTGGAGGGAAACTTCACAAGGGACATTTCAAGTTTTAAAGCATTTGGTGGTGGGATACATCCTTTGCCTCCAAAGTCAAAGAGTGGTGGGAACGAAGTAGAATATTCCAAGGTACACCTAGTTTTTGTTTTGTCAAGAACTTGAAATTTCTAAAAAGAAAAATCAAAGCATGGAACATTGAACATTTTAAAAACATATTTGTTGAAAAACTCAATATGGAAGAGGAGCTTAGAGTGCTCAATGAGAAAGTAATTCAATTTGGGATGAATGACATGGATTTTGAGAAGGAGAGGTCTCTTAAGGCAAATCTTGTCGAGCTTCTTAAAAGAGAAGTTTATTGGAGGGATATGTCGAGGGAATTGTGGATCAAGGAAGAAGACTCTAATATTAAAAATTTTCATTCTTCAGCCAAAGCTCATAGGGCTACTAATAGGATTGAAGTGGTTAAAGATAAGGGTGGATGTTGGCATTCTAGTGTGGAGGATATTGAAAATTACCACTCAAAATTTTAAGAATTTGTTGGGACTTAGGGCAGAAGGCGACATAAATCTATGGGAGACAATGGCAACAGATATCCAAGGGATGGTTTCACAAGAGGAAAATGATTTGGTTGAGCAACCATATTCTTTAGAGGAGGTGAAATCGACCACCTTCTCGCTGCATCCCAACAAATTCCCTAGCCTAGATGGGTTCATTGTGAATGTCTTCTAGAAATGATGGGAGTTTATGGGTCAAGATATCTTAGGAGTGGTTGAAGATTTTAGAAGGAAGAAGAGGTTTGTTAAGGAGTTAAGTCATACGATGATAGCTCTAATTCCCAAGAAGCAAATATGTGAGAGCATGGCTGATCACAAACCTATTTTCTTGTGCAATTTTATATATAAAATCATATTTAAGGCCATAGCTAATAGATTGAATAAATTTTTGGGCCAGTTGGTATTGGAAGAACATAATGGATTCACTCCTGGTTGAGAAATTATAGACAACATCATCTTAGTAGTAGAGACTATTCATTTGATGAAAGTGGACAACATTAAGGGAATTGTAGTTAAGTTGGATGTTATCAAAGCGTATGATTGTGTCAACTAGGATTTTATCATGTTTGTTCTAGAGAAATTTGGGTTCAACAAAGGCTAGTTAAAATGTGTTCACCATTGTATTTCTTCACCGTGCATATCAGTTTTGGTTAATGGTGCGCCTAGTGGCTTTTTCAAGGCTACCAATGGATTGAGGCAAGGATATCCTTTATCTCCTTCTCTATATGTGGTCATGGCTGAAGTCCTTAGTAGATACATTAAGAAATAGTATCACCAGGGCTTTTGGAAGGGTGTCCCAGTGCATAGAGATTTAACAACTATTTCCCACTCGCAATTTGTAGATGACACACTTTTGTTTAGAGAGGCATCGATAAAAGAAGTAGTAGTTATAAAGTCCACACTAGATGAATATGCCAAGGCTTCAGGCCAGTATATGAATAAGGACAAATCATAGATTCTATTTTTAAATACTTGTAAGCGGACTTAGAGGAAGATAGTGGAGATCTTGGAATTCCAAATTTTCACATTCCCTATTAAATACTTAGGGGTTCCCCTCTCTCCAGAAAGGAATGTGATTGCACTTTGGGAGGACGTCATTAATAATTGCCTAATTAAAGTAGAGGCCTAGAAAAACAAGTGGTTCTCACAAGCTATGGGAATCCAGATGATTAAATCTATTCTTTCAGACATCCCTATATACACCATGTCTTGTTTTAGGCTATCTTCTAGAGAAATTGGGCATCTAAACAGTTATCTCAAGAAATTCCTATCGGAAGGATCGAAAGACAACATGCATATTTTGCTAATTAATTGGGATACTGCCTGTATGATTAAGGAGGAAGGAGGAGCTAGTTTGATAGAGATAGACTTACAAAATTTAACCTTAAGAGCTAAATTGACATGGAAGTTATATAAATATCCCAAAAAGACATGGTGCATGATCGTGATAAAGAAATATTTGGACTCAAAAGACTTGGAAAAGAAGTTCACAATGGAAAATTCGAGCAGTTTGGTTTTAAAATTGTAGCGTCCTAAAATTGCGACACTTGCAATTTTAACTGCATTTGGGTCTTCACGATGGCGGCGCAATGTTGAACCTGAATGGAGACCTCGAAACTTGCTTATAACATCAAAAACTGCATTTTTCCAGTGCCTTGGTCCTTTAGGACTAGGGCACCCAACGCCCTGGTCCCCCAGGACCATGGCGCCTAGCGCCCTGGTCCCTGGCCCTATTTTGGGCCCGGTCTCTTTTGGGCATTGGGTCTTTAAGTTTGCAATTCGGGAAATATTGTTTCCTGGTCGGCCTAAGGTCACGAAAATCAGTCTATCAACCCTAATTGACAAGTATATAAACTACATTTCCTCTCTCAAAAAGGGAGGAGGACATATATGTGAGCAAGGCACGAAAGCGATATTCAAACATTCAAGCATTCAAGCATTCCTTCAAGCAATTGAGTATTCTAAGTCTCCATTCAAGGCTAAGTGTTGCATTCAAGACAAGGATTCAACCATTGAAGAGGAGATCACTTACAACACATTACATACATACATTACACCTTCGCATGTAAGAATACAAACATTCTTACAACAAGGTATCAGTACTTGTTTACATTACAAACATTTACATTTATAGCATTCTCATTTCTTGGTTAATTCCAAAACCGGGGTTTGACCTAAAGGCAAACCCCTCATCCCTAACCCCCCAATCATCCTCTCTTTTCTGTGTGTAGGTTGCAGGTACGCAGCTATAATTGAAGATCTGGAATCCTTGTGCAGAGACGAACACATCCCCCTTCGTTTCGCGGATTTTTTGGAGGACCGTGTGCACGCTAGGCGCCATCGTCCCGTCAACTTTTGCTCAAATTTGCAGAACAGCACCGTCTCGACATTTTACTACTAATTCCAGGTCCGCAGCTTCATCCTGTATCCCTATCTCTGTTTATAAGTGAATCTTTCTTACTTTACATGCATTCCTAGTTCAATCTTTCTATCTACATTCTTTACAAAAGAGGGTATCCTTGCTATCACAACCATTGAAACTCATTTAGAATCCAATCTTGCATTGTGTGGGATTGGATCTTGTGGGTTTCAACCCCTCTTTTGAATGTAAAGTCTCCCCTAAGTGAAAACCATCAACCCTAGTGACTCTCCCTTCTCTCTCCTTGGAGTTGGGGAGGGGAGAACAACTAGGGTTTGATTTTTTCCACATTACATTTTGGTGAACCCGACATGAACATCCTCATTCTGATTATTCATGGTTAGATCTGAAACTTTTGTTTCCTTAATTACATTTCCATGTTTGATCTTTTGCAAAATTTTAGAGGCTAATTGCATAAAAACCCTAAAATTTTATTTTTAGTAATTGAGCTTGTGAAATGTTTAATTGTTAATGCTTGCTTTAGATCTACCTTTCTATTGCAAATTATCAATTCATATTTGTGCTTTAATTTTGAAAATTAAGTGGTTAAGTGTTAAAACCTTAATTTTTAAAACCTTCTTGATTCAACCTTTGACTGATAATTTCACTGATCAAAACACCTCCAAATCGGCTGTAACTTTGGGTTCCGCAATAAAATCACAATATCTTTCATCCCTGAAAATTTGGAAAAAATTTGCAAGGACTATGTGCACCCCGAGCGCCATCGTCCCCGACATTTTTTCCGAAATTTCGGGAGCTAGATCTTACTGTATTTTTCTGCTAAAATCCAGAATTTTGGTTGATTTTATCAATTCTAACACTTTCAAAATTAAAGTCAAAGTTGGTCTAGCGATTGCTTGGATTGAGGCTTCTAATCATTCAAAAATTGTTGAAATTGTAATTCATGTCAAAATTATGTTTCTTACTGTCCTAAATCTGAAAAGTGTGTTGGCATTCATTCGAAATTTCAGTGTTTTATTTAAATTTTTACAATTTGTGACTTTTGAAATTAGGTGTTTAATTGCAACAACTTTGATTTCCACTTTCCAAATTCAAATTTTGTATGAAATCGAGTCAACTTTTAAATTTCAAAGCCTGCATTGCTTTCAGCATTCCCTCTAAAATCATAAAATTCAAAATTTCAGTTTCCCCCTCTTTTTCAAAATTCAAATTTTACATTTTTCAACAATCTCGGTAGGGTTCAATTTTGAGATTGCAACTTTAATTTGGCCTATCTACAGATCGTAAAATCACTCAATTTTTTCAGATTATCTTTAAAATCATCATAACTTTCATCCCTGAAAATTTTGAAAAAAGTTGCAAGGACCATGTGCACTCTGTTCGCCACGGTCCCGGACATTTTTTCTGAAATTTCGGGAGATTGTCCTGATTGCATTTAACAGCTTAAATCTAGGAGATTGGTTGGTTTTATTGAAATTTGTGACCTCTAAAAATTCAAAATCTTCTCTCTCTCTTTAGTGCATGAGTTTTACAACAATAAGCCCTACTTACACTATTCCCGTTAGACGAAGCCTTAGAATTAAGTCCTTCCAAGGTTTAATTACTGAGGAGATGGAACCTATTTTGAATGGCCTATTTAACGAGGACATGGGTAATTCCTCTAATCCTCTTAATGATGAAGAAGCTCTCCATGAGGTTTCCGTAGAACAACTTTCAAAATTGGATAACCAATTTGATGATTTTCGACAATGGATGTCTCAAGAATACCCCGATAGTCAAGCTCTTTCATTAATTGAGGGTCTAAAACGTATGGTTCAAAGTGATAAGAATGGAATTGATATTTTGCATGGTATTGTACACATTGTGGATTCAAACGTGATGCCTATGAAAAGTTGTGCCGAAACCTTAGGTTATACACAACCTCCTACTCAAGTTAATCATTCTATTCCTTTGACAACTCCTATTGCTAGTACACCTACTTTTACATCAAACATAATGACTACTTCAATACAAGACATTCCTCCTATGATCACTAGTCATGGGGGCAATCCCTCTTCTTCAATCAACCCTCTTCCTTCATTCAATCCGACTTCTTCATTCATTCCTTCAATGAGTGTTCCTATTATATCTCCACAAATAAACATGACACAAGGGGGTAGTTCATTTAACCATTCCATTCCTCCTTGTAGTGTTCCTCCTTTCCAATCATCTCCTATGACTAACTATCATAGTGTCCCACCACCTTACTCTCTACCTTCTTTCAATAACATAACACCTCCATCACAATCTAACACGCCTAATATGAACTCTTCGACTGAAGCGACCATTAACAATCTTGCACAAACTGTCTCTTCTTTACAGCAACAAATTGCCTCTATGAGTCAATCTAAGTTTAGTATGCCCACATTTGATGTTGCGAGCCCACTTTCTCTTGACATTGTTTGAGCTATCCCCCCTAAACATGTTGAAATTCCGCATTTGGAGCTTTATAATGGTAAGGGTGATCCTCTAACACATGTTAAGACATTTCAAACAATATGTACCGATTTTGCTTATGACCAAAGGTTGCTTGCAAAACTGTTTACTAGAGCATTAAGAGATAAAGCCCTACAATGGTATTGCTCATTGCCTTCCTATTCTATTACTTCTTTCGAACAACTTGCAAATGCTTTTATTCAACAATTTCAAAACAATATAAGTCCTAAAGTTACTTTGATTGATTTAATACATTGTAAACAAGGTGTTAAAGAAAAATTGATTGATTTCATTGGTAGATATAAGCATTTGTATGCTCAAATTTCTTTTCCAGTACCTGACAATGATATTCAAAGAATCTTTATTTCTAATTTACAAAAAGATATTAGAGAAAAACTTCTATTTTCTAAGTTTACTTCTTTCCAACAGTTGTGCGCAACTCTTCACAGTTATCAACTGACTGTGAGTCAAATGGAACAAGCAAATCCTATGGCTCCAAGTGATAAGGGTGATAGTAGTCAACAACCATTTGGGAAGTTTAAACCGAATAGAGAGTCAATTAAATTCAATGAAAACATCATCAACAACAATGTGAATGCAGCATCAGGTGTGCCTCCTATTTCTATGTTTTTCAAGAAAGAAAGAAAGTTTACTCCTTTGAATGAATCATTGCATAGTATTATGAATAAGTTATTGGAACAAAATGTGCTTACTCTTCCTCCTATAAGGCAAATAGATCCTTCAAAGATTAACTCACCCTATATTGATAACAAATATTTTTGTCAATTTCATCGTCATCTTGGGCATGATACTGAAAAATGTTTTGCTTTAAAGGGTAAAATTCAAGATTTGATTGATAATAATACTATCTCTGTTTCTGGTGTGAAAGATAAAGGCAACACATCTGTAGCTCCTCCTAACCAAAATCTTAAGATTTTTACTGATCCATTGCCTTCTCATACCTCTAATGCGATTGATACTAATGATTCATCTGTCTCACCTAATGATCTTGTGTCTATGGCTCCGAATGTGATTAACTTTGTAGAGCAGCAGAAAATCCCTAAAGAACCTTCCATCACCTTTGATTCCAGTGAAACTATTAGGGCACCTGATGGTCCTTTATATATAGTTGCAAAAGTCAAGAATACACCTTGCTGTGGAGTGCTTATTGATCCTTCTTGTACGGTTAATATCATTACTGAAGAATTTATTTTTACTTTGCAATTGAATCAAGTGATCTATGATGAAACAAATGTGGTTGTGAAACTATTTGATGCATTTTCTTCTCCTGCAATTGGTTCTATTACATTACCTATTGAGGTCCATAACAAATCCCTTGATGTGGACTTTGCTATTATTCCATCGTCTGAACAATTTCGTGTGAAGCTAGGCTATCCTTGGCTATCTTCCATGAAAGCTATTGCTTCTCCTATTCACAAGTGTTTGAAATTTCCCCATAATGGTGAAGTTGTTACTGTCAATCATAGTCTCTTTAAACTAGCTGAAAGAACTTCTAGCATTCCTATTGATTACTTTTGGCCTAAACAATTCCAATCTCTTCCTCTGCGAAGTGATCATCTTTTCAAATCTTATCAAAAGTGGAAAAAAGATATGATCCTATCTCTAAGTGAACCTAGAACACCCCAACTTGACATTCCTATCATTCTTGAGAAGGAAGTTCTTCCTTTGAAAGATAAAACTAATGTCTTTCCTCAAGAAGATCCCCAACCCGTTCCTATGAATGTGACTATGCCTATATCTAATAAACTTCCTAAAAGTAGACCTATACCTCCTCGTCATAATGGACTTGGTCTCCTTCCTAAACCAAATATTCCTCCCTTATATGGAGCAGTTCCTCATCCTTCCTCTTATGGAGAGAAGAGACCTTCCTCTTCTCCTATTATTCAACCTAAGAGACCACAACCTAAACACCCAAGTGAAAAGGATGAGAACATTCCTCCTCCTCAATCTTCTCAACTTCCTACTAAGACTAGACGAAATCATTCTGCATGTGAACGCCGATGAAAGCATCATCTTAGAGCTCAGGCAGCTACTTCTCAAACTTTGCAATCCCCAAAAACACCTTCAGCTAGTAGTATTCCATTTTCTCCTCAGCCGACAATTAGGCCGAAATCTCCTAAACATAAGATGCATGATGGTCTTGATCCTGTGCGAGTTAAAGATCCTATTTTTATAAATCTTGATGATGATATCGATGAAAATGTTATTCATGATGAAAATGTTACTTCTATTCATTCTGATGGTGAATATGAATATGTTGATGTTGATAACCATTTATCTAACGCATTTTCTAAAGCGCTTGTCCTAGCTCCTAGACAAGAACAATGTGGCTTGGAACATGAACATAGCCCTTGTTTGGATCTTGTGATAGCTCCATCTACTGTGTTGGATGTTCCTCCTCTAGCGTGTTTCCTACCTTCCCGAAATACTGATCAGCAAGATCGGGGGGTAGATGACGTGCTAGACTAGTTCATTAGCATAGCAGACTCTCTCCTCCTCTCTTGATCTCTTTTGTTACTTCTTCTATGTGTTATTCTCATTCTTCTATTTGTTGTCCTTAGTGTTGTCTACTTGAGGATGATGCAAAGTATTGAGATCTCTTGGTCTCTCTCATGTTGACTCAAAAGACACATGTGTTCCCTTCTTCTAGGTGACCTTCCTTGATTGAGGAATGAAGAACAATTATGCATACATACATATGATATACATGAATTATCATACAATAGACTGACCCCGAGGAAAGCGTAGTCACCTCGTGCTTTGTGTTTTGTGTCTATTATCCTTGGGCTTATCTCACACTTGGGGGCTAAATCCTTGTGATAACATGCTCCTTTCCCTTCTCATTTCTTATATGTATCACTAACTTAAGGCAATCACCCCTGGTGAGGCATGTGCGATCGCTTTAACGTAGGGGGGCATACATCCCGTTCATATCTCTTCAAGATACTTGAAAATTTCTTGACAAATTTAGCTTTGCCTTGAAAATTTTTGATATCTTTCTTGCATGACTCATAGTGAGGGAACCTTACTACTGACAGTCATGGTTGTCCCTCATGATCTTCCCTTTTACTTTGTCAATCAAAGTTGTAAGATCCTTAGTCCACTGGGGGCTTGGTGTATCTTGCCTCCTTGACGTGGTGAAAGTTTTTCAATGTTGTTTCCTTGTACTTTATTGGAAGTATGAGCGTACGCTTATACTCCCGCTAAAGTGGGGGCTAAATGTAGCGTCCTAAAATTGTGACATTTGCAATTTTAACTGCATTTGGGTCTTCACGATGGCGGCGCAATGTTGAACCTGAATGGAGACCCCGAAACTTGCTGCCCAGTGCCCTGGTCCCCCAGGACCATGGCGCCCAGCGCTCTGGTCCCTAGCCCTATTTTGGGCCCGGTCTCTTTTGGGCATCGGGTCTTTAAGTTTGCAATTCAGGAAATATTGTTTCCTGGTCGGCCTAAGGTTGCGAAAATCAGTCTATCAACCCTAATTGACAAGTATATAAACTACATTTCCTCTCTCAAAAAGGGAGGAGGACATATATGTGAGCAAGGCGTGAAAGCGATATTCAAACATTCAAGCATTCAAGCATTCCTTCAAGCAATTGAGTATTCTAAGTCTCCATTCAAGGCTAAGTGTTGCATTCAAGACAAGGATTCAACCATTGAAGAGGAGGTCACTTACAACACATTACATACATACATTACACCTTCGCATGTAAGAATACAAACATTCTTACAACAAGGTATCAGTACTTGTTTACATTACAAACATTTACATTTACAACATTCTCATTTCTTGGTTAATTCCAGAACTGGGGTTTGACCTAAAGGCAAACCCCTCATCCCTAACCCCCCAATCATCCTCTCTTTTTTGTGTGTAGGTTGCAGGTACGTGGTTGTAATTGAAGATCTGGAATCGTTGTGCAGAGACGAACAGATCCCCCTTCATTTCGCGGATTTTTCGGAGGACCGTGTGCATGCCGGGCGCCATCGTCCCGTCAACTTTCGCTCAAATTTGCAGAACAGCACCGTCTCGACATTTTACGTCTAATTCCAGGTCCGCAGCTTCATCCTGTATCCCTATCTCTGTTTATAAGTGAATCTTTCTTACTTTACATGCATTCCTAGTTCAATCTTTCTATCTACATTCTTTACAAAAGAGGGTATCCTTGCTATCACAACCGTTGAAACTCATTTAGAATCCAATCTTGCATTGTGTGGGATTGGATCTTGTGGGTTTCAACCCCTCTTTTGAATGTAAAGTCTCCCCTAAGTGAAAACCATCAACCCTAGTGACTCTCCCTTCTCTCTCCTTGGAGTTGGGGAGGGGAGAACAACTAGGGTTCGATTCTTTCCGCTTTACAAAAATCTAGAAGTTTGTGTGGGAAAATAGAAAGATTATTGTGGACCATGTATCCTAGAGAATCGGGAATGGTAAAAAAGCCAAATTTTGGAGGGACTCGTGGAATGGGGAAGTAGCCATTGAAGACCTTTTTGAGCACAATGAATGGATTCAAGATGTTGAGTAGAGGATGGGAGTTTTAGTTGCTGATTACATTATCCTAAATAGGGGCAGCCGCTTTCAATTCGATGGAGGCCAATAGAAGGCATTGGTGCCAAGAAAAATAGGAAACTCAAAGACATTCTGGGTGATAGAAGAATGTATTGATAGGAGATGAAGAAACTGTTATTTGGTGCATGACAAAAAGAGGGGAGCATAAGGCCAGTTTTGGCTATTGTCTAAAGGCAGAGATGTAGGGAGATCGATTGGCCGTCTCGACTTTGCTAGGGCAGAAGGATACTTCCAAGAGAAGGAGTATTTTCTTGGATAGCTTTACACGACAGAATCCTCACGAGAGATAGGATTAATATGATTGGTATTGAGGGACCAAACTGGTGTCCAATGTGTAGAAGAGATGAGGAATTTTCTAATCATCTACTCCTTAGATGTTCAATGGCCTCGAGTTGCTTGGATTGGCTGATGGAAATGTTGGATTGGAAGATTGCAAGGAATGGTAACCTCTTGGAATTTTTTAAGTCATGACCCTTGGATAGAGTCAATTTGAATTGGGGTGACTTATGGATTGTAGGCCCTTCTATCTTCTTGTTGCAATTACAGGACGATGTTTTGGGAAGAATTCCTTTCTCAAGAAGCTATTATTGAGAGAATCAAAATATCTATAGCCAAGATTGTCAATTGTAAAACTTGGTAAAAAAGTGAAAATTTTATCCAAATGGGACATGAAAATGGAGGAGAAATGGGGGATTCTGAAGTAGGGGATTGTCAAAATTATTTGCAAGAGGGCTAATATGGACAATGTTGCTTGGCATGCTCTAGGGAAGGGCAAACATAAGCTGAATTTTGATGGAGCTAGCAAGGGTAACCCGTGGGTTGTGGGGTTCAGTGCTATCAATCAGGAAATATGGTCTCGACAATCTTAGGTTCTATGGGAATAGCCATGAATAACGAGGTGGAGATTAAGGCACTAGATAGTGGATTGGACTTATGTCCTGAGAAGGTAATTTTGAATGTACACATTGAAGGGGACTCTCATCTTGTTGTTAATGCAATACTGAAATCGAACATCTTAAGTTGGAAGCCTAAGAAATGGTTACCTAGTATCCTTGACAAACATAGCAAGTTATCCAACTATTCCATCACACACATTTTTAGAGAAGGGAGTATAGCAGCAAACTGGTTCACTAGAGATGCAGCCAGAATACTTACTGAGATATCAATGATTGATGGTCCTATTGGAGGAAGAGTTGAAAGACATCATTTCTAAAGATTCAAATCTTGGTTCAAATGCTTCATGTGAGGGCATTGGGTAAGCCATCCCCCTCTTTGGGATCCCTGTCCATTCTGGGTGTTTTGTAAGTCATACAAACAGTCAGGAAAGAGGCTTAGATTAGGGCCACATGTCTTTCCTTATTTTCAGAATGATTAAAATGGATCTAGACAGCGATTCTTTTGATTTTGTTAGTTGAGTTTCTTCCACCATAGATTGGTCATGGTTTGGAATTATTGGCCACCTCGGGCCTATTTTAAGGATGAGGATTTGAGAAGATCTTAGCGTTGAGATTTCCTGGTTAGCATTTGGTAGGCATAGGAGTAATTACTATGGAAAATACCTTTGGCATCCAGTGCTTATGCACCTCATATGAGGTGTTGTCTGAGACCCCGGAAAAGCAGATTTTTAGACTATTCCAGAAGGCAAAGGAAAAGGAAAGGGAGATGGTGCTTTAGGTGTTGGGCTTATACTTCTGGGGAGGAGAACATGTCCATGATGGGGAGGTATATAGGGCCCTGTTTGATCCAATGATCCAAAACTTGGGTCATCCGATCATTGTTTATGGCATTGCTCAATGAGTGGTTTGGGAAGAGAACATGGTGATTATGAAGATTGCGATGAATGACCTTCTCCCTATTCTGCAGTCAAACATTATGATTAGGTACTTTGATTTGAATGTAGAGGGAAAGAAAATGAAGAGGACTAAAGATTGGAACATTTTCAAGGCAGGAGTTGGAAAGGAGAACTCCTTGGACAATTTTACTGCCTTTATGAAGGAGAAGGAAGAGCTAATGCCGAAGGAATGGTGGATAGGCTTGTAGAGTTGGGGATGGGTATAGCTTATATGTATCATTGAGATTCTTTCTCTCATTTTATTCTATGTAATGGTCTTCTAAATTAATGCAAGGGTACTGCCCCCTAGACAGATCTTACCAAAAAAAAAATGATGAAAATAGAAAATAAAAATTTAACATATTAATATTTATCTTTCTAATCATAAATTTTAAAAGAAATATCAGTTGGTTTCTTATTTGTCAATAGATTTCATAACTTTCAATAATTTGATTTTACTTGTAATTTTTATACAAAAAATGAAATTAAAATAAAAATATTTTTTTATTTTATTTTAATAATTTACTTAAAGTAGAATTCAGATCAGGTGATTTGGGGAATGAGATTTGCTAGGGTTTGAGGTTGTGTATTGTTTTTTCAGACCGCATTTGCTGTGGGATTCTAGAGTTTGTTATGGCTTCGACCAACTTTAGCCCAACAATTGATGTTGGTGCTGGAGTTACTGTGATGGACCCTCACGACACCTCAGAACAAGCGCCCTTGCAAATTTGTTCTGAAAGTGTTTCATGAGGTATGTCCTCGCTTGATGTTGTGCTTCCTATTCAAGATTTTGATCATTCCTGTGAGTGGCTTGAAAAATGCACTTTGATAGGTTATTCTTTGGGTAGGATCCCTTCTAAAAGCATGCTTCATGACTGGGTCGCCAAAGTCTGGTCTCCTCATGGAGTTCGGCTTGATGGAGTCCAAAGCCTCAC